>NW_026923511.1:0-22154 GCF_032062105.1 Saccostrea cuccullata | reverse complement strand
ACAATCAAGCAAAATATAAAGTAAGTAAACAAATAAACAAACAAATTAAAATATAAATGAATTAAAACATAAATAATAAATTAATCTATAAATTTATTAATTAAAGAAAAAAATAAATGATTAATAAATAAATAGAAAAAATTTATTACACATTAGAATAATTAATTAATGAAGAAAAGAGTGTATTCATAAATAAACAGAAAATAAATTTCCTAATAAATAAATGAGTTACTTAGTTTTTTTTAATAATTATTACAATTGAAAAGTATTAAATGAATAAATAAATAAATAAACAAATAAATAAATAAATTAAGTAAATAAATAAATATAAATAAATAAATAAATAAATAAATAAATAAATAAATAAATGAATGAATGAATGAATGAATGAATGAATGAATGAATGAATGAATGAATGAATGAATGAATGAATGAATGAATGAATGAATGAAGAATGAATAAAAGATTAAATAAACAAATAAAAACTAATTGCAATGTCGACTTATTAATTCTTCGGCTTTTTAAATAAAATTTTATTGAATTATGCATAAATTTCTGCATCTGAGAATAGCACTACTAGTTTTCGTTATATATTCCGAATTTCCTCTCTGCTGTTTTCCGAACTCGATGTAAATTTGTTGCGCGCATGCGCTCTGCCTGGTTATAGAGGCTGGTTACGAGATATAAAATTGTATTCATATTATACCTCCGGAAACGGCCCTCATCAAGGTCCACAATGACAATTGTGACAGCTCTGGACCAACAATCTTCAGCAGTCCGTGTCCTTCTGGATTTATCTGCTGCTTTTGATGTCATTGATCGTAAGATACTGTTCCAACGCCTGTGTCTTATGGATTCCGTGGTGGTGCTCTTGAGTGGATCAAGTTTTTACTCCAGGACAGAAAACAATGTGTCAGAATTGGATCCGTCCGATCAGAGTCTAGACAGCTGCCTTTTGGCGTCCCCCAAGGATCTGTACTCGGACCGAAGTTGTACTGCCTCTTCTCAAAAACCCACTGGAACCATATGCCATCGACATGGAATGATATATCACTGCTATGCAGATGATACACAAATCTACATGATTATAAGACCACTGGAAAATTGGAAAATTACTTCTCTCGACTTGAAGCGTGACTTAGCGAAATTAGGTCATGGATGTCATTGAACCTATTCAAACTGAACCAAGATAAGACCGAGTTAATAATCTTCATCACCAAGCAGCACCAGAAACATATGCCAAGATTGCAACTAAAAGTTGGTGATAACATTATTGAAAGCGTGCCTTGTGTGAAAAACCTAGGCGTCTTTTTTATCAACACCTTACTATGGAAAAACAGGTATCCTCGCGCGGTCGTCAAGTCATGTCATTTCCAAATATGCAATATTGGACGTATACAGCGCTTTCTTACAAAAGAGGCCTGTAAGACTAGATGGTGAACGCTGTAATCACCGCCAGACTGGACTATGGAAACTGCTTTCTATATGGAGTTTCAAAGGCATTAATGACATAAAACAGGCCCAGTTCCTGGACGTTTTTAAAAGACAGTTGAAGACGCATTTTTATTAAAAAAAAAAACATAAAAACAAATCATTGAAATCCCAAATGATGAGTTTTGCAATTGAATTTGGATCATGTTTTAAACCAAAGGCCATGAATTTTTAAAGAGACACCATTGCTCATCATAAATATACACTTAGCATTTTTAGGTTTGTAACTTAATACCCACAGACAGAGTAGGGGAATAAAAAACGCATTTTAACCAATCTAAGTAATATTCAGCAATAATCAGTAGTGCTACTACCACACATGAACCCCTGACCCTTGGTCCAAACATTTCACAATTTTGGAAAATTGGAAAAGGTACCCTTGCTCATCATAAATGTTTGATTAATATCATGGAGTGGATTTCAAGGAAATAATTAATTTTCAGTGTATAGTCAAAGCCCCCCCCCCCTCCCCCAGCCCCAGCCCTCTATGATACCCCTGTTCCAGGGGCCTTGGAATTCACAATTCTGGAAGAATGATCCTAGCTCATCATAACTATGTCTGTAGTTACTAGTATTTGTTTAATACCCGGGATCAGAGGAGAAGAGTTAAAGTATTATTGCAATTAATGTCACCATATAAGGATTAGAGCCCCACCCTAAGTAACACAAGAAACCCTGGTCCTTGAGCCATGAAATTCACAACCTGATCCTTTGGCAATGAAATTCACAATTTTCAAAGAGGCACTCTTCCTCATCATAACTATGTATGTAGTTAGTTTGTTTAATACCCAGGAACAGAAGAGAAGATTTTCAATATCAAAAATGTATGTTCACTACCTTAGAAACCTTCATATACGCGTGGAATTAATAATCGCATAATTTCACGAGAAGCATCACACGCGAAATAAAATTACTCGTTTTAATGATGCTAAAATCTATGTAAAATATCTTGATCAATCGACCATTTGCAAATCATTATTCTCGCGATTTGACGTGGAAGAGCCCATTTCGCAATAATAAGTACTTGCAAAAAGAAAAGAGGAAAAGAGGAGACCTGACCCCTAACACCAGAACACCTGACCCTAGGGTCATGAAATTCACTATTGTCAAAGAGGTAACCTTCCTCATCATTACTATGTACATGTACATGGTTAGTTTGTTTAATTAATACCCAGGAGTAGAGGAGAAGATTTTCAAAGAATTAATGCATGTTAACTATATCAATTAAGCCTCCTTCCTAACACGAGAACCCCTGACCAGGGGCCATGAAATTCACAATTTTGGAAAGGTACTTGGACACAGATTTGAAGTTAATTTTTTCTGTACAGTATCACGAATTATATATTTTAATACCATTTCACACAAAAATTAATTAAAAATCTTATTTCATTAAAAAGATATTAAAACTTTAAATTTTTTGGCGGATTTGATTGACACATCCTTGCACTTTCACAAATTTTAATTTTATTCTTTATCCTTGGGAAAAATGGCAATCTTGTTGTGTATTATTGGGAAATATTAAAACTTAAATCCAGAAAAATAATTTTATTCAAGGTAGAAATGTTAGAAAGCAAAACTCCTTCACAAGTATCGTCATTCCGTTATGTACAGAGTTTAGCAAATCGAACACACTCGTGTTATGTACACAGTTTTTTTTAAACAAGGCAAGAGCGTGTTATTGTTTGGTGTTTACGATTCACCGGGTGCGTTTAATTGCCAAAGTCTGCTCACTACAACTGCACGGACTGACAATACATTATGTGTTTGTTTTGCTTTCGAACATGTCTACTCTTAATTTTCTGGATTATAGTATTAATATTTTTCATTAATACACAACAAGATTGCCATTTTTCCTAAGGATTAAGAATAAAGTTAAAATTTGTGAAAGTGTAAGGACGTGTCAATCAAACCCGCCAAAAAAATAAAAATTTTAATAACTTATAAATGAAATAAGATTTTTAATTAATTTTGTGTGAAATGCTATTAAAATATATAAGTCGTAACATTATAGAGAAAAAATTAACTTCAATTCTGTGTCCAAGTACCTTTAATACTAAGTACCCAAAAGTAAAGGAGAAGAATTTCAAACAAGAGGCCCATGGGCCACATCGCTCACCTGAGCACATGGGCTAGTTAAAAAACACAAATCAGCTCAGTATTGAAAAGTTAACTTGTTGAGGGAGAGGGATTTGCATTTTTTATTACTTGAGAATGTCACAATATATCAATAAAGCATACATATATAATTTTGCAATACATGAGAAAAAGAGTTTTAAAGATTTTTCCTATGTATTTCTACGTAAAGATTCGATTGCCCATCATGGCCCCACCTTACCCCCAGGGGCCATGATATGAACAAACTTGAATTAACTGTAACTGAGAATGTTTCCATATAAATATCACCATTCATAGCTTTGCTGATCTTTAGAAAACAATTTACAAAGATTTTTCCTATATATTCCAATGTAAAAATTTGATCAGCCATGGTGGCCCTGCCCTACCCCCGGGGGTCATGATTTGAACAAACTTGAATCTACACTACCTGAGGATGGTTCCACATGAGTTTCATCTTTCCTGGCCCAGTGGTTCTGGAGAAGAAGATTTTTAAAGATTTTTCCTATATATTCCTATTTAAAACTTTGATCAGCCATTGTGGCCCTGCCCTACTCCCGGGGGTCATGATATGAACAAAATTGAATTTACACTACCTGTGGATGCTTCCATGAGTTTCATCTTTCCTGGCCCCGTGGTTCTGGAGAAAAGGATTTACAAAGATTTTTCTTATATATTCCTATATAAAACTTTGATCAGCCATTGTGGCCCCGCCCTACCCCTGGGGGTCATGATTTGAACAAAATTGAATCTACACTACCTGAGGATGCTTCCACATTAATTTCATCTTTCCTAGTCCAATGGTTCTGGAGAAGATTTTAATAGATGCCATTAATTTTTCATTAATTCATAATTATCTCCCCTTGGAAGAGGGCTTGGCCCTTTATGTGAACAAACTTGTATCCCCTTCACCCAAGGATACTTTGTGGCAAGTTTGGTTGAAATTGGCCCGGTGGTTCTTGAGAAGAAGATAACAATGTGAAAAGTTAAAGATGACGACAACGACAACAACAACAGACAACGGACAAATTTTGATCAGGCATGGAGGCCATAAAATTTAGACAAGTTCACTTTCGATCTCAGCCTCGCTTTTACCAAAGGAATATGAGTGGAAAAGTGAGACTGAGATCAAAAGTGAGCTTGTTTTATGGCCCCAGGCCTGAAAAGCTCACTTGAGCCTTCGGCTCAGGTGGGCTAAAAAGTAATGGATTTTCACTATATAATCAATATAGCCCCACCCTAACACCAGAACCCCTGACCATGAAATTCACAAATTTAGATGAGGCACCCTTCCTCATCATTACTATGTATATGGTTAGTTTGTTTAAAACCCAGGAGCAGAGGAAAAGATTTTCAAAGAATTAATGCATGTAAACTATATAATCAATTAAGCCCCGTCCTTACACCAGAACCCCTGACCCAGTGGCCATGAAATTCACAATTGTAGAACAGGATTTCTTCCACATCATAAACTGTGTTCTTGATTTATTGGCTTAATACCCAGGGGCAGAGGAGAAGATTTCAGCGAAATAATGTATTTTCACTGTATAATTAATAGAGCCCCGCCCTAACACCAGAACCACTGATCCTGTGGCCATAAAATCAATTTTGGAAGAGACACTCTTGCTCATCATAACTATACATTAAGTTTGTTTGTTTGATACCTAGGAGCAGAGAAGAAGAGCATAATAGCACCCCATCGCTTCCTACATGGCCATGAAAATATAAGCATCATCTGTGTAGAAATCCTCTGAAGACAGAAGAATGTTTTAGATACGAAGAGATCACACAAGTACATGTCGCACAGGGGAAAATACTATAAATATTATTGCGACTTGTACAAATATGCAATGTATTATGTCCTTATTTATATTATGAATATGTAGTTTGAAATAGATGCATTTAACATTCTATTTCCACCTGTTTGGCAAACAAAAAATTGCCATAAAGGGATCCTGCATATATCTCGGAAATACAAAAAATGTCGGAAATGAAATAAAATTGTCGGAATTAAAATTTTAAAAATGTCGGAAATCCTATGCAAAATACTGGAAATGAAATGCAGTGAAAGAAAACATGAATATAAAGTGAGTAGGCACACAAAATTCTACTCTGTACACCTGACAAAACCCTTAACCCTGGTAATGTTTATCTAGCATATATTGTGTTCATTTGAGATAATTTCCATTTTTCAAAAGATCAGATATTTATAAGCTTGTATCTTTTTGTTGTTGGGAAGCTGACACTTATTCAGTTCACAAGGAATCTGTAGCTCATGAGCTTCGCTATTACCCATGGAACAGGCTTAAAGAGCAACATGTATGAAAGTAGTGGGAGAAACCTCCAACATCGCTCACCTGAGCACATGGGCTAGATAAAAACAAATCAGCTCAATACTCAAAAGTTTACTTGGGGAGGGGAGGGGGGTGGACTTGAATTTTATACTACTTGCCACCATATCAATATAGATTATTAATGTGTAAACTTTGCCGTTCTTGAAAAGATTTTAGATTTTTTCCTACATATTACTTTGTGAAAAAATTGGTCTCCCATTATGGCTCCTCCCTAACCCCCATTCCACCCCTACCCCTCTCTGGGTCATGATTTGAAAAAAATTGAATCAGCATAATAACCAGTAACAAAGGAGATTTTCAAAGAATTACTGAATTATGATTTTCACTATACATGTATACTCAATATAGATCCCAACCCTTACACCAATGCCCCTGGGGCAATGAAATTCACATTATTGTAAGAGGCATCCTACTTTATCATAGTTCATTGCTTTAATACCCAGGAGCAGAGGAAAAAATTTTCAAAGAATTAATGCATTTTAACTATATAATCATTAGAGTCCTGCCCAATGACAAAACCCCGAACTCAGGGTCCATGAAAATTATAATTTTGGTAGAGGCAACCTTTCTCATTATAACTATGCTTTTAGTTTGTTTTAATAAAACCCAGGAGCAGAGGAGAAGATTTTCAAAGAATTCACTATATAATCATTAGACAATAGAGCCCCACCCCAACATTGAAACCCATGACCCAGGGGCCATGAAAAATACAATTTTAGTAAAGGCAACCCACTTCATAATGACTACGTACATAGTTCATTGGCTTAATACCCAGGAGCAGAAGAGGCAAGAATTAATGCATTTTCACAAGAGCCCTAACTACCAAACCCCTGATCCAGGGGCTGTGAAAATCATAATTTTGACAGAGGCAACCTTACTCAAGATTTTTAAAGATTGCATTAAGTGTTTTTTTTCCCCACACCCCTCAGGCCCTAGGGGAGCAGGGGCCATGAAATTCACAATTTGCATTCCCCTTCCCTCATAGATGCTATATGCCAAAATTTGTTGAAATTGGTTCAGTGGTATCAGAGAAGAAATTGAAAATGTTTAAATGTTTAACACACGATGGACGACAATGGAGGAAAACGGATAGCAATAAGTCACCTGAGTAATTTCAGGTGATGTAATAAATATTCCAAGATTGATAAACAGATATGGCTTTATTTACTCAATAAAACATACATTCAATAATACAAATGTTTTTGAAACAAACCAATCATCATACACACTATAAAATCAACATGTACCATGCATATTGCACAATAATTGTTCTCTTTTCTATCAACATGGCTACATAAATACACATATCCATCTATACATTAGAAATAAACTTTCTCTTTCACACATTTCCTTCAGACATTGTTCAGTGAGGATCCTAGAGATTCAGTAGTGGTTGTTAGATGTCTGTACAGAGAGTCCTAGGAAGATCTGTAGCCCCACAACACTCACGGTGGTTGTAAACAGAGCCTTAGCGGTGAGGAGCGTCCACGATCCTAGACCTAATGCATGAATCAGAATCCTGAAAATATACACAAAAATTAATTATATGACAAACTTCAGTGTAAAGTACAAATATGTGAACAACCCCACCTCCTCCCTTATTACAAACTTTTAAGGTGCAAAATGTAATCAGTTATGTGAATTTGTCTCATTTCACTTTCACTTTTGTTATATAGCAATGCATTTTTCACTAGTTTAAAATTGTTCAAGATCCATTCATTATACATTAAATACCTCAAGAAGCATTTTGGTATGATTTTACAAATTTAAGTACCCAAGAAAAAATAACATTTTAAATTGCATAAGTGGGTTTATGTATTTTTTCTGCAACAGCCGAGACATATGATTCCCGAGCTGACAACCAAAGAAAGCATTTAATGGTTTAAGTAACCATCTTTCAGTGAATGAATACTTACTCTACAATGAGTGGTCTATAACAGCTAAGGGCCAGTAACGTCATCACAACTGGTATAAACGACTTCTGAAGATCATTTCTACTGCGTAACCACACCAGCATGGCTGTCGTTATGTGATGCACCTAATTAACAAAGTCAATTAAATGCGATTAGAAAATGTTCAAACAAGGCAATTTTGTTCTTCAGAATGATGCATTGATATACAAATAATTGAATCACAATTCACACATTACTGATTAAATATATAACGTCTTCATTGTCTGATGTGACAATTTTGTATTTCAAGAAGGATAACTCTAACTCATCTTCAGCCAAAATTTATTTATTTTTTCTCTTGCAATACCCCTGTTATTATACTTCAGAAGAATGTAAGTACCTTATACAGGATAACAAAGAATGTGAAATGCTATTGGCTACATTATTTTGTAAGCAACCATTACTCACCAAATTTATGTTAGATTCAAAGCACATTTGAATGTACTTCCAATCAAATTCTACACCTCTTGCACCAACCCAGAGTGGGATGAATCTAAAATAAGATTTTTTTTAGAACAATTCAATACTTAGTCTATTACATTTATTGTACAAAATATCTGAATCATACATTTTTTAATTTATCTTGATGATGACTGATAAACTACATGTAAAAGTCAAGTGCATGCATTTAAGTGACATAACATGTATTTATAAAGTACCGAGTACTTTATAAAAATAACTGTGTGAAAGTATTTATTCATCAGTTGAAGATATAAAGATAGGTTTTTCTCAAAGCTTTATGAGAGAACTAACAAAATCACTTAACATTCAACTTAATTTTATAACAAAACTTATTTAACCCTTTTCGTAATAGTGTCTTGTTCTTAACCGACTGAAAATTTTTAATAAAAAAAGGAAAATAAGCACTATTCAAGTATTGTAAATCCACTTTTACTGAAGATAATTATTCATTGTTACTCAATCTGCAGACTGAAAATCAAGCAGACTTTTTTTTCAGATTGTCACTGCATGTATATGTCTTAAAATGCATTTAAAGTACCGGTATGTTGTGACAATATCCATGGAAAAATTATGACAGTGTTTATAGCATAAATCAATGCCATGTGGAAAATGTATGTCTACTGTTTTTAAAGTTTATACTGTAAATCACTTTTCATTCGTGTGAACTTTATCTACAGTCTGCTCACGAAAATTTTATTCTTGCATATATTATTAGTAGATTAGAATACATACAGCAGAAACCAGCAAATTGTGTAAATGTCTCACTTAAAAATGCCAAACACATAACTCGCGAAAATTTTATAACCTACTGTATACACAACGTCGCAAACCACAACCAAAATGTACGATCCTCTCCCATTCTGGCCATGGTGGCATGAGAAGAGAATATTTCGTAGCTCACTAAAATATTGACCAATGCGAGTAAAGCATAGTTGGATAATGAACTTTGATACAACCTTTCAATACCCAACCACAGTGTACAAAATACAGTAAAACATGTTTAGTACGAACACGGATATAGCGAATTCACGGATATAACGAAGTGTTTCTGGGTCCCCGGCAAAAGTCTTAACAAATCTTTGTAAAATTTTACGGTTATAACGAATTTTGATATAACGAATTTACGGATATAGCGAACTGATTTTGAGTCCCGTTGAGGTTAAATACAATGAATTTTACATCTTTTATAACGAACTTTCAAAGATTTCAAATTTTGAATAACTGAACTGACTTTATTTTCTCTCAGCATTTGTATATAAAATTCAATTCATAATAAAACCTTAGTTATCGAAGGTATGTTTTGTATTATTTGCTTCCCTAATATATTTGATAGTAACACTTGAAGGAAGACATGCATATTGCGAATTCGCTATATATGGTTATACGAATTCATTATACGGATATAACGAATTACGGATATAGCGAATTAAATTAATAGGTCCCCAGGACTTCGCTATAACCGTGTTTTACTGTACTGCTGAAGTAAATTGTTGATTTCAATTGCGATGGAAATAAAACTTGTCATAGACTGAATATGATGTCATAAATATTCTAGATTAAGACACTTTTTGTGATCAAGCAGCCACGGGTAGGAGAGAGCTATATGCAGAGTCCAAATTGTGGCTTGAGACAATGCAGTACACAGAACTTACTTGAAATTTTTACAGTCTGTAAATTTATACATCCCTGATTGATCATAAAAAAATTCTAAACAATATTCTTAGTTAAGTGTATATGAGATAGTTAATAAAACATGTGTGAGGTGTCACCTTGTCATAAGTAACTCAGCTGTAGCCCAGCCTAGCCCGGCCACCATGAACTTTAACTGTCCCTTTCCTGCAATCCTTGTCATCACCAGATGAATTCCTACCAGATCAGCCAAGTCTACAGTACACTTCAAAAATTCCTGACGAAAAAAGATCAAATATAATTTTTTTTTTTTTTTCTTCCAAACAATTTTAAATTACTCATTAAAAGTTATTTACTGTATTCCTTTCTTTAATCCTTTTTTTATCAAAATACCTTTTTTTTAACTATATTTTGTTATATAAATTTGATATTATATTTTAAAAATATCCAAGCATTCTGGAGACCTACCCCCAGGATATCTACTCCCTCTGGAGAAAATTCTGTGGATGGGAAAAAAGTGGCCAATACCAGCATTTTACAGAGTTGTGTAAATAGATAAGCTGCTCCTGCTTGTACACATTTCCAAAAGGCACTGTATTCTGCCCTGTAAAAAAAATAAAAAGTAAGTAAGGGTTCCAGGTGAGGTTTAACCCATTTCCTTCTGCAGCCAATTCAGCTGGGCTTATCAGTAGTATGGAGGATAACAGAGCTGCTGCTGAGAATGCTAAGTCAATTAGCACCATGCTTACAATCTGCCGGATAATTAGATAACTACTGTCTAGAGACATAATAAAGTATATATTTTCTAAAAGCTCTTAAAATTCTGCATCTTACAATATAATTTTCAGAAAGCAGAAGCAATATTATCCTCAATAATACTTTGAGTAAATAAAAGAAAATTTGTAAACACAATTTTTTTTTAAAAATTATTTTTATTTACATGCATTTTACTCAAATGAAGTGAATGTAAACAGCACATTTTTTTGCATAAATTCATAAAACAACTATTTCTGCTTCAAATACAGTTTACAGAATAAAAATATCTTGAAGAATAAAAAAGTTATTACATTTCTTGAAAATGGAGTATTTCTTGACATAAACATCATATATTTGCTTTGCTTCAAATTTACTATAACCAAGAAAAAAATTATTTTAACAACAAATTTTAACTATAACAATCTGTTTTTTAAAGTGTTTATACTGTTGGATAATGAATAAAAAGAAATATCTATTTTAAAAAGTTCAAACTTCAATGTACTTACATAAAATTTATGAAAAAAAAAAAAACAACACTACGTCCACATAATTTTCCATATGATCACACATTCCTAACCATAATTCACTTTTTCAACATTCTCATAATATGTTTAGAACTGCACTCTAAGTGCACTGGAACATCACACTGCTGGCACCCAAATTTTGTCACTCCTTTTCTCTGTCCCTGCGGCCCAGAAAGCGAACACTCGCGACACACCTTGTTCTTTGGAAACATTTTCACAATGTCATGGGCAGTAGCCCTGCCCCCACAGTCAACTTTTGGTGGCTCCCTTCTAGCCCTGGTGTCACCAATCAGATCTTCCACCAATTCCTCAATAAAATCTTGGAATCCTGGCCACCTCTCCCTCGCGGCGTAGGTGTGAATGTCCTTAGCGACAATGTATGCATTGTGGGCCGATGCCATCATCAAGTAAACAAAAATGCGGCGCCACCATTTCTTTGACCTGTGGTTTAGCTGGTAATACCCCACCATTTGATCACAGAGATCCACTCCTTTCATGTTCTTTTGATAATCGGCCAGCATGAGTGGGACTTGAACGACACGATTCTCGGCTGCCCTCCTTGAAACTTGACCACGGTGGGTTGGATCATGGAAGTTGGAAAGTACTGTCACTGGTTTAGTGTCCTGCCATACGCAGTAAGTCAGGTTGTCTTTCTGCGCAACCTTGAATTCATGTTTCTGAAGACCAACTTTGCTTGGAGTAGGTGTTTAGGAAGACCTTTTCTATTCACACGTACTGTTCCACAAGCCATGATTCCTCTGATGTGAAGGTCGTTCAGAAGTTCCGGACTTGTGTAAAAATTGTCCATGTAGACACACAAGTTGGATCCAAAATAATGATGGCACAGGTCCATTACAACTCTATGAGTAAGTCCTTTTTCTTGGTGATTTTCTTTCCCCGTGTATACTTGAAACTTGCTCAGGTATCCGGTATCGCTTTCAGCCAGTGCCCAGACTTTCACTCCCCATTTGACTGGCTTTGCGGGCAGGTATTGACGAAAGGATAATCTGCCCTTAAATTTAATCATACTTTCATCTACCGTCGCATTCCCATAGGGCACATACATTTCTTCAAACTTTTTATTTAGAAAGTCCAAAAGAAAACGGATCTTCCATAGTTTGTCGGGTGTGTCCGGCTGAATTTCATTATTCTGCAGGTGGAGGTATCTCCAGATCAAAAAAAATCTGTCCCTGGACATCACTCTATTGAAATTCGTCACAAACATCCATTTGTTTTGTCTCCAGTAGTCTGCTTTGTCTGGCAATCTGAGGATGCCCATAGCAAAACATAGGGTTAAAAACGCCTTGATGTCCGTCTTGTCAACAGGCGTCCATTTTGGAGCAAATGGAGGGGGTGGGGTTTTCTCGCGTTCTTGTTGAGCATAATTATTCGCTTCTTGAACTAACCTGCCTAAAAGTTCGTTAGTCCAAAATAACTCAAAGTACTGTCCGGCTGACGCCTCTTCCGGATGCTCAACTGTCGCACCACCAATTTTTCTGAAGACATTTCCAAGACGTGGATGGAAATTTTCAGACGTCCATTCGCTCTGAAAGCCCAGAAAATCAGCTTCGTCATCGCTGTCCTCCTGAAAAATGTTGTGAATCCAGTCATCAACATCTCCACGAATGATTTCTCTTTCTACATCTGCAATATTTTCTTCTTGTTCGTCATAATCTCCCTCAATATCACTACCATCGCTCAGTCCTTCTTCTCTCTCCGCCATTTTGAAACTACGATCGCGTCAGTGACTCTGATTTTCTTTGTTTTAACCAAAATTTCCCCAAAAAACGAGGTATCTAGTTTCATTTTTAATGCGCATGAGCAAGGGAAATTTCCACTGCCTAAATCATGCAAACGTTTTATTCATACGGGGCTTTTACATAGTAATTCAAGGGCCTCTAAGACGCTTGTATGAAAACAACGACTGTAGTGGTATTCCGAAGGTAGCGCACATGATGACTACAGTTGTATCACGAAGGAAATGGGTTAATGCTGAATCCAATTCAATTGCTCCTTTCCTGATACAATTAAAATCCCCGTTTTTCTCATAGGCGCTTGGTTTCAGGATGGTGTATTTTGTGTATTATGTGTTTTTCTAGGTGTGTCTGAATATTCTCATCAAAATAAAATTAAAAAGCAACAGAAGTGTCGATTTCTAACGATGAAAAATGTAGAGGCGTCATGGAATTACAAGGAAAATCTAGATAGCACAATTTTGGCGTGGTTTTTGACCTCTCTAGATTTTCCATGTAATTCTGGGACGCCTCTACATTTTTCATCGTTAGAAATCGGCACTTCCGTTGCTTTCGATAAACAGGTGCAAGTAGGGGTGAAACGTTTACTGAATTTTGTAAACGTTTAAACGGATAGCAGTAAACGAAATGGTACCGTTTAAACGGGAGATATTCTATGTTGGATTTTTATGGTACTTACTCATGAAACTCGAATTTAATAATCAATTCTCTCACTTTAATATAAGTATGAGTTGTAATAACAGTTTCATTGTTGGTCATTATGACTTAAACGTAAGAATTTGAGGCGCATTAAACTCATTCACGTTCTACCTCGTCACCCAACTGCTTGGTTTGTTTGGCTACTGGACGTAGAGAAAAGAATTGTAAAGATAGATCTTTTAATCTCGAAAAAAGTAAAACAAGACCTGGCCTGGGGACCATAAAACTTAGACAAGCTCACTTTTGATCTCAGTCTTACTTTTTCCTAAGGAATATTTAGTGAAAAAGTGAGACTTAGATCAAAATTGAGCTTGTCTCAGTTTTATGGTCCCCAGGCCTGCTGACTGTATCGAAACTTTTCAAAGACTTGAGAAAAAAGTATTATATTTATTTATTCAAAATATATCAAGTTTTATATTTCAAGTGTCGTAAAACATCGCTAGTATTGGCAACTCGGAAATCGGAATTAATTATGTTAGCCCGTGTCAGGTTTTAGATATTTTTATTCAATATGTTTCCGGTTTAGGTTGTTGCTTATCAAATGGTCAAAGACGGTGTTTCTTTTGTAAATTATGAAATAAAACAATTTGTTTGTGTTAAACTTTATTTCTGATTATAGACAAAGATAATGACCTTCGTGTAAACGTTTACTCAAACTGTAAACGTTTAGAGCATATAATCGAAACGTTGCCGTTTACACGTGTAATCGTTTTGCCCTTAGGTGCAAGAATCGAGGACGTTTCGGTTCACTGCATGTTTAAAACGGCTTATGTATGTCAACAGATGAAAGGGAGTTGTCATTCAATCATTTTTAAAGCTAGATCTCACCCAAACCAGTAGGAAAAATGTAGATATAGATGAAAATCTAGTGTGAACCGAGGTACCCCCTCATTTTCAAGATGGAGAGTGACACTCCTTTACTCTTTTTATATACAGTGAATATGACATTTTAAAACATGCTAATTTCAGCGAATTTTTTATTTTATTTTGATGAAGGTATTCAGACACACCTAGAAAAACACATAAAACACAAAATACACCATCCTGAAACCAAGCGCCTATGGTTTTTCTACATTTCCACTTTCTTAAAAGTGTTGCACTAAAATTATGTTTCTACATTCATTTTGCTTAAATTACGATGTCTGTCATATGCAAAACTTTTCAATTTATTCAGAGCTCCGAATATCAGAGGTGTGTGTCATCCGTATTGGTAGCCGTGCACACGCCACAACTGAGAAAATTCAGAATGAGTGTACAACGGTTGTCTGTCCAGTTCGAGCAAGATATCAGAGATATCTTGAAATTGTAAAGGATATAGTTTAGCTTAACAATGAACTTACAATCCTGAACATTTGTAAACAATTGCATAAGGCACATAAGCTAGCGCCACACAATTTCCAAAGTGGAAAAGTGTCATCGTCGCTGTCTCTCGTGTCTTTTCCGACCGGAAGTGAGTGGATCGCAGAGAATGTACAGCCCTATCGGTTTCATTAAGTAAATGATTAGAAAGAGATGATTCGGTTAGTATGTTATATGTTTTTTTACCAAATTGAAAAAAGAATTTTGATCAGCCTTTCAATTTGTCTAATTTTTCAAAAAAGAGTTAAATTCACTGCGGAACTTGCATCCTTAGCAACCTGACAGCTTTGTTATGGTAGTGTGACTGGGAACAAGAGGATTTTGTTCACTGACGAAGTAGCCCAGCGAGAGAGGCCAGCATTCAATCAGTCCGTGTTTATCTGTAATCTACCGTGATGTCGTTACATTTCAGTGCCAATCAGGTAGGCAATACATTGAAATAAAGACTCAGTTCACACCGCACTGCTGAGGAAAATCATCACACAGTCAATTCATTCATCCTTCATCTGGCCTACATTCGGTTGAGTTATCAAAGCATCAATGCACTTAAAAAAGCAATGTTGCTCTATTGATTACAGGTTTAATAAATGCAACAAATATCATTTCAAAATAGGAAGACAATGAGCAGTTTATTTTTTATTTTCAAGCAGTATAATTAAAACTAAAGGGGTAAAAAGAAATGATGGAACATTCGCGAACGGCCTGCCTAATTGAAGACCTACAGGTAATTGAAGACCTAGAGAAGACCTACGGAAGACCTACAAAAATGGGGGATATATACAGCAAAACTGATATGATATTCTGATTAAGCATGTCCTAAATATGTAAAATACACAAAAAAGTTTTATAAAAAGAAGTTTTAAAGTGTATTTTTTAAGCTCGGTAAGGGGAACTATTTCTTCTCTTAGACGACCTACGGCAAGAACGATAACTCTGGCTGACTTCTCTTGTAAACAACAACACGCTCATTTATATTGTGAAGTTTATAGGCAGAATATGTATATGACAAAATAAAAAAAAAAAATTTGCAAATGATTTTGTTGAGTTTTTCAATTATGAATTATGATAAAGAAATAAGCTGGATGATGAATTTTGATGAAGTTAAAAATATAAATAATTATCATGATTACTTCATTTATCAAATTAATATTCTACTTGAAATCTATAGTTAATATTTAATAAATATTGTAATTCTTTTAATATGTTTTATGGGATAAATATTAAATATTCAAGTTCAAACTATTGATATGTATGCTGTGGATTTGTCTCAATTAACCAATATTACTCTGTACTAAGGGCTTCGATCTTCACTAATTTGTTGTATACACAGACACCCTGAGGATATATCCGTGTTTTGATTGCAATTATCAACACACCCCACTTGCTCTGATGAATGTTAACTTGCAGTCAACAGAGCAAAGACATAAAAAAATATTTATTATATATCTTAAAAATGCTAGCAAGAATAAACAAATAAAATTATTGTGCATTTATTCCGAATATAACTTACTAAAATTAATTACGTTTTGAATTTTTTTCTTAATATTCAAAATGGTCATCTTTTTTCAATATAACACATTTATATGACATTCACGAGGAATATTTAATAACTTAATTAAATGTATATTTCCAGATAACATGCTGTATGCCAAGAAATAGGTACTATGATATGAAACATGAGGTTTTATTTCTTTTACATTTTGAGCCAAAATATACATGTCCATTATATCAATCTTGAAGATACCTGGCAGGTATATCATTCAATAATTAAATTAAAAGAAAATATACACTTTTTAAAATTGAATAAAATAATAAACATGCATGTTATCACACATAAGAAATGCATGCATATTTTTAAAAAAAATTGTGATGCTTTGACTCGGGGGAAATAAGATTTTGAAAGTGATTATGTCTGTGTTCCTCTTGAAAAATTACTTCAAATTCTTTTAACTGCAATTTTAAAATTTTCATTCTCTACATAAATGCAAATCTTTTAAAAAATTCCAGATGTTATAAATGACATTACTAGGTATTATTAATAACAAGAACACAAATCATTCTATCACAATGAATTTTTATTAATGATCAACAATTCAAACCTGAAGTCAGAACTAAATATTATACTGATCTATTTATAAACACTTATGAAATACTAAATACAACTTATATACAAGTGTATGTATTTATAATGATTTTATGATTGACATATGATGGTATTATAAATTATGTACAGTGTTTACAATTTTATTGATTTTGATAACTAATTATTTTTTTTAACAAAATAGAATTGTATCTGACTGAATATTGCATTTATTTGTTTTTTTTATCTTTGATGTATGTATATAAAGTATCTCCAATGATTTTTTTCCGTCCTTAAATATAATTTTTTAATTACATTTTTCTGATAATTACATTTTCTTGATATGTTTTGGTGAACAGCTGATTTGTTATTTACGCGAGTTATCGTTCTTGCTGTAGGTCTTCTGAGAGAAGAAATAGTTCCCCTTACCGAGCTTAAAAAATACAATTTAAAACTTCTTTTTATAAAACTTTTTTGTGTATTTTATATATTTAGGACATGCTTAATCAGAATATCATATCAGTTTTGCTGTATATATCCCCCATTTTTGTAGGTCTTCCGTAGGTCTTCTCTAGGTCTTCAATTACCTGTAGGTCTTCAATTAGGCATTCCCTTCGCGAATGCATACTATAAAATGGCATATGTTTTAAAGGCCTAGACTAGAATGATATGTTAAATATAAAAGCCTTTGTCATTGTGTTTTGTTTGTCTTTTCTTTTGCTGCATTTGTTACATATAACGTATTAGATAAAACTCGCATATAAAAAATATTTAAATATGTTGTTCTTTCATAAGATAAAAATATTGTCAAGTTTTACCGGTAATATCCTACACTTTTTGGCTTTAAGTAAGAGTGATTAAAATAATGTTGCATGATTCATTGAAATATTGTAAAACTATTTTTCACTCACTTCAAAGAGAGGATAATTAGGAATTTAAAAAATGACATATTCTAGAAATCTTCTTCTCAAGAACCAATGTATAGAAAAACATTAAAGTTTTTGTGGAAACATAATCCCCTGTGTAGATTCAAGATGGCTCAATTTATGATCCCTGAGGGGTAGGATGGAGCAACAATATGATTACCAGAAAGTAATCAAAGTTTCATAAATGAATTCAGAATACATGTACACAGAAATTATTCAAAATCATTTTCACATGAACAGCAAACCATGTATGAAAGCATCATCAAAAGGTGTAGATTCAATTATAATGAAAAAAAACTTAATACATGTATATTAAACTTTTCAATACTGAAATGAATTCTGCTAAATTCTTCCTTGCAAAAGTGCTCAGGTGAGCTGCAGTTCATGGTCTATGATCCAATGGTATATTTTCATATTTAAATTGGACTACTGTTAGTAGTACATGTATTTGCATACATGAATAGATTCAATAGATTATGTATATTATGTGCAGGTAATTAATTTAACCCTATTTGTGAAATATTCAGAATGAATTTAACATTTGAAATACCCACGATGCAATCAATATCTGCATGCTCTGTGCTTCATGCCTGCATTTACCGTAAATGCAATTGAAATGTTGCATATTATCATGTTACAAATTCAATTTCAAAACTAAAATAACAGCTCCAAAGCCATGAAAACTTCTTTTAATGACATCTTCGACAATCAAGAGATTCATATGCTTCTCAGTGCTTATGAAGTAATACAATATATATATTTTTTTTATTTCCAATGTTTCAGTATGATCAGGCATTTCATCCCAAGCGCTTACAGAACTGGGAGGTCCCTAAACAGTTTCGAGAAGTAAGTGTCTATATATTATGAAAAAAGTAAATGTATCTCCAAATAAAATATTCCAAAATTAATATTTTTATTGTAACATGTTAAATCATTTACAACAAATATAGCAGAATGCTATTTAGTTAAGAATTCTCATCATTTTAATTTTCAGAGGCCAAGAGCGTTTGATGGATTTACACAAATTGTAGCTAGCAACAGAGGTCATCTCCTTCAAGGGGTTAAAAGGTCAAGGGAATCTCCATGGGGAAACTTCGTTGGTACATGGGACATGCCTCTACATATACCAGGTAATAAAACTGTTCTCATTTCAATTCCATGGTTTATATATATGACTTCAGCAGTATTTGGCATTTGCTATTATTGTTTATTCAATGAAAAATGTCATAATGAAGATAACAATTTTTCAGGCAATAAAATGATGAACAGCACTGCCAGAGCTTTTCATTCACAAGTGAGGTTAGAGAGATGCAAGACAGATGGTGACATAATCCTCAGTGGAAAACTAAAGAGGCCACATGTGAGTTCAATTTTTTTTCATATTTATTTTACTTAAAATTATATATTTTGCTATACAGTAAAACTCCAATATCTCTAACCTGATGGGGCTGAGAAAAGACTTCTGAGATATACGAGTATTCAAGATATCGAGGGTAAAATAATTAAATAATATGTGGTTGGGACTTCCACATCACTTGGACATATTCCATGGTATTTGGGATATCAGAGTTAGAGATACCAAAGTTCAACTGTATATTAATTGTTTGAATTTCTTTTAATATGTCAACAAAAACAAATTTTGTTGTGCACACTTAAAATACTATGACTCTAAACAGGTGCCTGACCCACTGCCAGTAAAAGCTGACATGGATGCAGACAAAGGGTTGGAGGGGGTACCTCCCAAACCCCTGGATCCCATCCCTCCCTCCTCCCCTCTGGCTCCATTAGACCCAATTACTGCCTCCAATGTAGCAGTTAATGGTTCTCAGAGGTCAGGGGCCAAAAACCCTGAGCCAATCACGCGGGCCAGCCCCAAACTGGCCCCCATCAGCCCCGCTGGCAGACCTGCGACAGGAGCAAAGACCCCCCTCGACTGGCCCCGACCAGCTTCTAGAGTCAAATCTGCAACCCCCAAAGGATCTCCAGAACCCGAGTTGCAACAACTGTCTGCAGCGAAGTCCCCCGTGAACTGGCCCTCCCCTAAAGAACCAGAAAAAGTAGCAGCCTAGGCTGTGAAAATGTTAGATAAAAGAAGACTCTGATTTGAAGCCTAAAAAAGATTTTCGAAAAAAATTCAGTTCTTATCTGTTGTCATGACATTAAAATAAGAAATGGAAAAAAGCATGGAAAAAAAAATCAAATTACTTAGAAATCCTCTGGATTATAAGGTTTTATAGTCTTTCTAAGGCATTTATTATCTTTAATGATTTGTCTGCACAAATGTTTGATTCAAAGTATTGCATAGTACATGTAGTATGCAGTACTTTTACTTAACACTGTGTGATCTAGGTGTATGCGAGGCTAACTTTTATATACATATATACAGAATTTTACATTCTCCTTGGACTCTGTGCAGGAAGAGAGAGAGATGTTGAAAGATTTATGTACCTTTATTTATACAAGGTGTTTTATATGAGTATATATTGATTTGTTTTATGGGAACATGGGGTTCTATTTCTCATTACTTTAGCCACATTCTTACCATGCAGTTTAATATTTAAATCTTAAAATAACAAAGATTAATTCTTGTAATCTGTGCCTGTGATATTTTTTAAATTTAATGGAGCTATAGCATTGGTGGGGTTTATTAATTATAATTAATGCACCATACTCAGTTTGCTTTTAAATGAACTACAAGATATTTCTATTACCTTGTTAAGAGTTTAATTTATTTCATTGTTGAGTAAATTATGTTAAGCATTTTATAAATGTTTGATATGTTGTTTACACATGAAAGAAGTACATGTATAGTGCTTTGTTATTGAAATTTAACGTCTGCAGGTGTATGACAGAGTACATCCCTGGCACCGTTATGTCCTTAGCTGTTATTTGTATGGAAGTTCTGTAATGCCTGTCTTTTAATGTATACCATTGTTATCACACAATTTTTAAGACAGTGAAAAATCAATTAAAAAGTTTTTAAAATCAAATAAAATTGTGAAAATATAATTTTGTTGATCTTATTCATCTTATAGAGTAGATATATTATTTAATTTTATTTTACAATTACGGTAAATAAAATTGAAAAAAACATTTTCCGACAGCAAATTATTGATTTCTAGTTTTAAACTGAATTTTTTTAATTCACCGAGCAAAATAGAAAATAATACAAATTAACAAGAAGAGCTGAATATAGCAATGCTTTATTAGCATACGTGAAACATAGTTTAAAGCAAGTATAGCAAGTTTTGTTCAGTGAGCCTTAAAATTTCTTTTGACAATAGGTTTGCTCTAGAATTTTAACCATACCTGAAATACCCGGTATGTAGTCAAATCCAGCATCTGAAGCAAGTCTAGTACTGTAATATGCATCCTTGGAAGTAAAATGTATCATCCGTGCAAGTTTGGTTTGTTGTTGAGCAAGGTCCTTCACTCAAATGGAGAGCCACCACTTGCTGATGGAGGGTTGTCAATTTATTCTTTTACTCAGCCCTCAGGGCCATTGAGCATTAAGGTATCTTTTTTGTGCCAACATCTATTGCAACACGGGATCTCAATGTATGCAATCTAATCTACAGGACCAATCTCCATGCTCTGCAGCAGATTTAAACACATGACATAAGGATTAGCTCCTTACTCTGCAGCTCTCGAGCAGATGCTTTTAAGCACTGTGATATGCATGCAACTTGCAAGTTTGGTCAACAAGGGCTAATCAAAATTTTAAAATGAATTTTCTTTAAAAAGGTACAGCTTAACCAGCTGGTCACTCATCTGGAAATGTAGGTCAGATCCAGCAACCGAAGTAAGCCTGATAGTGTACATGCTTAGATGTATCAATTTTTTGTCTTCAGAATGAACCTGCTCCAAAAATATAAACCTGGTCATCCTTTAGCTGAAATAGCAGCATAAACCTTGACTGGTTCAATGAAACACACTACATGTAGAGGCATCTTTCAAGCAGGCACCTCTGATAATAAAAAGCAAAGAAGTATAAAATACTCCAAAAACTTTAACCTAGTACACTGACACTGAAGGTACATGTATTTAAATTAAAAT
>NW_026923510.1:0-21746 GCF_032062105.1 Saccostrea cuccullata | reverse complement strand
GACAGGACTGGGTTCAAGGCGACTAGGGGTACCACACCGGTAATTGACCAATCAAAATGAACTTAGTCAATTGTAGGTCCATACATTAAGCCGATTTTCCTTTCTTTTGAGAGTTTTTTTAATTTCCTTCCAGGCCAGTTTGACAACTCTGGTACCTGTGCCTAGGAAATTTTATCTACTCTATAAATAAATAAAGTTTTTTGACAGGAACTATTTCTCCAGGGCATAGGAGGCTACTTCCTGGGGTGCTTTTGTGATGTTTATAAAGACATGGAAAACACGTGGATTTGAGGGTAGCCCTGTTTGCATATGCAAATAAATCAGAAAATGTCGTGGAGGTTTTACTGGAAAGAAACGTGTATTGCTTTTTAATATACCGAAACTCGCTATTTCTGGGGATTGTGTAATTCTAAAAAAAATTCAGATAAATTTCAATGGTGAAATAAAAGAAGAATGCTTGGTATTAAAATATTAATTCATATCAGTAGAATTGAATGCTATTAACGACATCTGGAGAAATAGGCTTTAAAAGGTTTATATCATATCTTTGTTCGTCTGCACTTAAATTTCAAACACGACAGAATTTGTAATTTTTGCCGTAAAAATTCATAATTTCTATATACTTTAGAGACTTACCGTAAAACTTTCAGGAAACTTTCTATGAAGTCTTTTCTGCACCTTAAGTGAAATTTTATGTCGATCCCAGGTGTTGATCGAGTTTCAGAGAAATTTTCTACGTTGTTATTGATTTTTTTTTTTTTAAGGAGAAGGGGGGGGGGGTTGACTTTTTTATTCTAAGCATTTGTTAAAGTGAGTTTGTAAATACATCTACGAACTTGAGCTGGATTGTGACCTTTGGGTCAAGGGGTCAAAGGTCAAGGTCAAAGGTCAAGGTCATCAAAGCATTTCATAAAGAAATATAAAAGTAACGGCCATATCAAGTATACAAGTCATTTGATCATTGCACGCGCGCGAAGGTGCAATGCATGAAAGCTATATCATCGTGACTACACTTTTAATGTGTTTCTATTCTTTGAATTTTGAAACGTTTCATAAAAAAAATTACGACTATATCAAGTAAATCGGTCATTTAACGCATTGCGCGCGCACACGTGCATGCAAGTCCTTGCATTCAAGTTTGATAGTAGCATAATGTAAGAATCCGTCATATCTATTCATATTCTAAATTTCATCCTGTTTTGTTGAGAATCAAAAAAGTTATAGGCATTTAAAGTTTAAGCCAATCAGATCGCAGCACACGTGCATGGGCGTGGTTTCTTGAAAACTTTTATATATCATAGTTTAGGACGTATTAAGGTATGATTATGTTTTAAAATTCAAAGTATTTTGTCAAAAAACAAGTAAGATATTGAGATTTTTGTTTCAGCTAATCAGAGCAAAGCGCACGTGCATGCGCGTGCATGCATGTGCATGATGACCGTAACTTCTTATAGGAGTCTATTGTGTCTGTCTATGTTCTAAATCTTATCGTGGTTGGTTGAAAAACAAGGGAGTTACAGCCATTTGAAGTTTAAGCCAATCAGATTGCAGCGCACGTGCATGCGCATGCTTTCATGACAAATGTTATACATCATGTTGTAGGACATCTTAAAGTATGCTTATATTTTAAATTTCATACCATTTCGTCAAAAAACGGAAAAGATATTGAGATTTTTGTTTCAGCCAATCAGAGCGAAGCGCACGTAAATGCGCGTGAGTTCTTGCTAATTTGACAGTGTCACATTATCTACACTATTAATATATCCTTATATAATGAGTTTCAAAGCATTTCATCGGAAAATGTTAAAGTTATGGCTATATTAAATATATTAGTCATTTCAGTCATTTCACGCGCCCGCACGTGCAGGCGTATGCGCGCAAAATGACCTTCGTTCCGCACACCTACACAACACACCTATTAACCCTAAAAAGGTTTTAGCTCAGTTGGGTGAACAGTTTCTGAGAACACTCGCGGACAAAAAAGTACCGGAGAAGAAATAAGAAGAAAAAAGAATAATAATAATAATAACTAGTGCTAATTGTAACGGGGACCGTTACAGATGTTCCCCAAACGCTCCCCAACTCCCTTTTGGTGCCATATTCCCTGTAAGCTTCATTAAATAAGACAAACTCTGTGCATTTTTGGCTTTAACAACGTTTGCCCAGAAGGATACCAATTATATTAAAATTTTGATATTGCACGCGTGCGCATGTAAATGCACGTGCGTAATGATCAAATCATCTTGTCTACACTATCTATATATATTTTAATATACTATATATTAAAGCATTTAATCCAAAAGTATTAAAAAATACTCATTCAAGTGTATTTTTGATTCACTCATTTCACGTGCACGCACGTGCATGCATGAGCATGATGACCATACCTTCTTGTAGGAGTCCCTTATATCTATCTATATTCTGAATCCCATCCTGTTTGGTTGAAAAACCAGGGAGTGACTGCAGTATAGCCGTTTCAAGTTTCAGCCAATCAGATTGCAGCACACGTGCATGCGCGTGATTTCATGATTTTTTTATATATCATATTGTATTATTTCCTTATTTATTTCTTTGTTTTTTATAACAACCCTTTTCCTCTAAAATCAAAGGAGATATAGCCATTTAAAGTTTCAGCCAATCAGATTGCAGCACACATGCGTGCATGAAAATTCTTATATATCACGCGAGATTTCATTTAAAGTTTAAGATTTTTTTTTCAAAGGATTATGACTATGTTTAAAATTTCAAGATATTGAGACTTTAGTTTCAGCCAATCAGATTGCAAGCACACGTGCATGCGCGTGAGATCTTGAAATTTTTTGACCATGTCATATTGTCTATGTTCTAAATATTCATAAGTTTCAAAGTTTCATCAAAAAACAAAGGAGTTATAGCATTTAAAGTTTCAGCCAATCAGATTGCAGCACACGTGCATGCGCGTGCTTTCATGAAAATTTTTATATATCATGCTGTAGATATCCTAATGTATGACTATGTTCAAAATTTCAAAGATTTTGTCAAAAAACAAAAAAGATATTGAGACTTTAGTTTCAGCCAATCAGAGCAAAGCGCACGTGCATGCACGTGAGATCTTGCTATTTTGACCATGTCATCTTGTCTATACTACTAATATATCCCTACATTATGAGTTTCAAAACATTTCATCAAAAAATAGTAAAAGTTACGGCTATATCCATTATATATTGGTCATTTCAAGTTTTTCACGTGCGCGCTCTTGCAAGCACGTGCGCGCAAAATGACCTTGATTCCGCAAATCTACATAACATGCCTACTTACCCTAAAAAGGTTTCACCTAAGTCGGATGTGTAGTTTACAAGATCACTCGCGGACAAAAAAGTCCCAGGAAGAAGAAATAATAATAAAAAATAATAATAATAATAATAAGAAACAGAGTAAAAACAATATGTTCCCCAACTTCGTTTGGGGAACATAATAATAAACAGAGTAAAAACAATATGTTCCCAAACTTCGTTTGGGGAACATAATAAGGCAGCAAAATTCAAATTCTCATTTCTCTACTAAGATTTTTACATCGGGCTCGGAGTTGGTTTTCTTCAGAAAGACAGGACTGGGTTCAAGGCGACTAGGGGTACCACACCGGTAATTGACCAATCAAAATGAACTTAGTCAATTGTAGGTCCATACATTAAGCCGATTTTCCTTTCTTTTGAGAGTTTTTTTAATTTCCTTCCAGGCCAGTTTGACAACTCTGGTACCTGTGCCTAGGAAATTTTATCTACTCTATAAATAAATAAAGTTTTTTGACAGGAACTATTTCTCCAGGGCATAGGAGGCTACTTCCTGGGGTGCTTTTGTGATGTTTATAAAGACATGGAAAACACGTGGATTTGAGGGTAGCCCTGTTTGCATATGCAAATAAATCAGAAAATGTCGTGTACGTACCCTGGTTTTTTGGTGTCAGCTAATGTGACAGGTATTGTTTAACACCCCCTTATCAATATTTTTTCATGAATTCAAACACGTGAGGTTTTACTGGAAAGAAACGTGTATTGCTTTTTAATATACCGAAACTCGCTATTTCTGGGGATTGTGTAATTCTAAAAAAAATTCAGATAAATTTCAATGGTGAAATAAAAGAAGAATGCTTGGTATTAAAATATTAATTCATATCAGTAGAATTGAATGCTATTAACGACATCTGGAGAAATAGGCTTTAAAAGGTTTATATCATATCTTTGTTCGTCTGCACTTAAATTTCAAACACGACAGAATTTGTAATTTTTGCCGTAAAAATTCATAATTTCTATATACTTTAGAGACTTACCGTAAAACTTTCAGGAAACTTTCTATGAAGTCTTTTCTGCACCTTAAGTGAAATTTTATGTCGATCCCAGGTGTTGATCGAGTTTCAGAGAAATTTTCTACGTTGTTATTGATTTTTTTTTTTTAAGGAGAAGGGGGGGGGGGGGGTGACTTTTTTATTCTAAGCATTTGTTAAAGTGAGTTTGTAAATACATCTACGAACTTGAGCTGGATTGTGACCTTTGGGTCAAGGGGTCAAAGGTCAAGGTCAAAGGTCAAGGTCATCAAAGCATTTCATAAAGAAATATAAAAGTAACGGCCATATCAAGTATACAAGTCATTTGATCATTGCACGCGCGCGAAGGTGCAATGCATGAAAGCTATATCATCGTGACTACACTTTTAATGTGTTTCTATTCTTTGAATTTTGAAACGTTTCATAAAAAAAATTACGACTATATCAAGTAAATCGGTCATTTAACGCATTGCGCGCGCACACGTGCATGCAAGTCCTTGCATTCAAGTTTGATAGTAGCATAATGTAAGAATCCGTCATATCTATTCATATTCTAAATTTCATCCTGTTTTGTTGAGAATCAAAAAAGTTATAGGCATTTAAAGTTTAAGCCAATCAGATCGCAGCACACGTGCATGGGCGTGGTTTCTTGAAAACTTTTATATATCATAGTTTAGGACGTATTAAGGTATGATTATGTTTTAAAATTCAAAGTATTTTGTCAAAAAACAAGTAAGATATTGAGATTTTTGTTTCAGCTAATCAGAGCAAAGCGCACGTGCATGCGCGTGCATGCATGTGCATGATGACCGTAACTTCTTATAGGAGTCTATTGTGTCTGTCTATGTTCTAAATCTTATCGTGGTTGGTTGAAAAACAAGGGAGTTACAGCCATTTGAAGTTTAAGCCAATCAGATTGCAGCGCACGTGCATGCGCATGCTTTCATGACAAATGTTATACATCATGTTGTAGGACATCTTAAAGTATGCTTATATTTTAAATTTCATACCATTTCGTCAAAAAACGGAAAAGATATTGAGATTTTTGTTTCAGCCAATCAGAGCGAAGCGCACGTAAATGCGCGTGAGTTCTTGCTAATTTGACAGTGTCACATTATCTACACTATTAATATATCCTTATATAATGAGTTTCAAAGCATTTCATCGGAAAATGTTAAAGTTATGGCTATATTAAATATATTAGTCATTTCAGTCATTTCACGCGCCCGCACGTGCAGGCGTATGCGCGCAAAATGACCTTCGTTCCGCACACCTACACAACACACCTATTAACCCTAAAAAGGTTTTAGCTCAGTTGGGTGAACAGTTTCTGAGAACACTCGCGGACAAAAAAGTACCGGAGAAGAAATAAGAAGAAAAAAGAATAATAATAATAATAATAAGAAACAGAGTAAAAACAATATGTTCCCAAACTTCGTTTGGGGAACATAATAAGGCAGCAAAATTCAAATTCTCATTTCTCTACTAAGATTTTTACATCGGGCTCGGAGTTGGTTTTCTTCAGAAAGACAGGACTGGGTTCAAGGCGACTAGGGGTACCACACCGGTAATTGACCAATCAAAATGAACTTAGTCAATTGTAGGTCCATACATTAAGCCGATTTTCCTTTCTTTTGAGAGTTTTTTTAATTTCCTTCCAGGCCAGTTTGACAACTCTGGTACCTGTGCCTAGGAAATTTTATCTACTCTATAAATAAATAAAGTTTTTTGACAGGAACTATTTCTCCAGGGCATAGGAGGCTACTTCCTGGGGTGCTTTTGTGATGTTTATAAAGACATGGAAAACACGTGGATTTGAGGGTAGCCCTGTTTGCATATGCAAATAAATCAGAAAATGTCGTGTACGTACCCTGGTTTTTTGGTGTCAGCTAATGTGACAGGTATTGTTTAACACCCCCTTATCAATATTTTTTCATGAATTCAAACACGTGAGGTTTTACTGGAAAGAAACGTGTATTGCTTTTTAATATACCGAAACTCGCTATTTCTGGGGATTGTGTAATTCTAAAAAAAATTCAGATAAATTTCAATGGTGAAATAAAAGAAGAATGCTTGGTATTAAAATATTAATTCATATCAGTAGAATTGAATGCTATTAACGACATCTGGAGAAATAGGCTTTAAAAGGTTTATATCATATCTTTGTTCGTCTGCACTTAAATTTCAAACACGACAGAATTTGTAATTTTTGCCGTAAAAATTCATAATTTCTATATACTTTAGAGACTTACCGTAAAACTTTCAGGAAACTTTCTATGAAGTCTTTTCTGCACCTTAAGTGAAATTTTATGTCGATCCCAGGTGTTGATCGAGTTTCAGAGAAATTTTCTACGTTGTTATTGATTTTTTTTTTTTTAAGGAGAAGGGGGGGGGGGGTTGACTTTTTTATTCTAAGCATTTGTTAAAGTGAGTTTGTAAATACATCTACGAACTTGAGCTGGATTGTGACCTTTGGGTCAAGGGGTCAAAGGTCAAGGTCAAAGGTCAAGGTCATCAAAGCATTTCATAAAGAAATATAAAAGTAACGGCCATATCAAGTATACAAGTCATTTGATCATTGCACGCGCGCGAAGGTGCAATGCATGAAAGCTATATCATCGTGACTACACTTTTAATGTGTTTCTATTCTTTGAATTTTGAAACGTTTCATAAAAAAAATTACGACTATATCAAGTAAATCGGTCATTTAACGCATTGCGCGCGCACACGTGCATGCAAGTCCTTGCATTCAAGTTTGATAGTAGCATAATGTAAGAATCCGTCATATCTATTCATATTCTAAATTTCATCCTGTTTTGTTGAGAATCAAAAAAGTTATAGGCATTTAAAGTTTAAGCCAATCAGATCGCAGCACACGTGCATGGGCGTGGTTTCTTGAAAACTTTTATATATCATAGTTTAGGACGTATTAAGGTATGATTATGTTTTAAAATTCAAAGTATTTTGTCAAAAAACAAGTAAGATATTGAGATTTTTGTTTCAGCTAATCAGAGCAAAGCGCACGTGCATGCGCGTGCATGCATGTGCATGATGACCGTAACTTCTTATAGGAGTCTATTGTGTCTGTCTATGTTCTAAATCTTATCGTGGTTGGTTGAAAAACAAGGGAGTTACAGCCATTTGAAGTTTAAGCCAATCAGATTGCAGCGCACGTGCATGCGCATGCTTTCATGACAAATGTTATACATCATGTTGTAGGACATCTTAAAGTATGCTTATATTTTAAATTTCATACCATTTCGTCAAAAAACGGAAAAGATATTGAGATTTTTGTTTCAGCCAATCAGAGCGAAGCGCACGTAAATGCGCGTGAGTTCTTGCTAATTTGACAGTGTCACATTATCTACACTATTAATATATCCTTATATAATGAGTTTCAAAGCATTTCATCGGAAAATGTTAAAGTTATGGCTATATTAAATATATTAGTCATTTCAGTCATTTCACGCGCCCGCACGTGCAGGCGTATGCGCGCAAAATGACCTTCGTTCCGCACACCTACACAACACACCTATTAACCCTAAAAAGGTTTTAGCTCAGTTGGGTGAACAGTTTCTGAGAACACTCGCGGACAAAAAAGTACCGGAGAAGAAATAAGAAGAAAAAAGAATAATAATAATAATAACTAGTGCTAATTGTAACGGGGACCGTTACAGATGTTCCCCAAACGCTCCCCAACTCCCTTTTGGTGCCATATTCCCTGTAAGCTTCATTAAATAAGACAAATCTATGCATTTTGACTTTAACAACGTTTTCTCAGAAGGATACCAATTATATTCAAATTTTAGCATTGCACCCGTGCGCATCTGAATGCATATGCGTAATGACCACATCATCTTGTCTACACTATATATATATTTTAATATACTATATATTAAAGTATTTAATCCAAAAGTATGAAAAAATCTCATTCAAGTGTATTTTTCATTTTACTCATTTCAAATGCACGCACGTGCATACATGCACGTGCATGATGACCATACCTTCTTGTAGGAGTCCCTTATATCTATCTATGTTCTAAATCTCAACCAGTTTGGTTGAAAAACAAGGGAGTTATAGCCATTTCAAGTTTAAGCCAATCAGATTGCAGCACACGTGCATGCGCGTGATTTCATGATTTTTTTTCTATATCATATTGTAGGATATCCTAATGCATGACTATGTTTTAAATTTCAAAGCATTTCGTCAAAAAACAAAGGAGATATAGCCATTTAAAGTTTCAGCCAATCAGATTGCAGCACACGTGCATGCGCATGCTAACATGACAATTCTTATATAACATGCTGAATAACTTCATAATTTATGACTATGTTCAAAATTTCTAAGGATTATTACAATAAACATGTAATTTATTGATACTTTAGTTTCAGCCAATCAGAGCGAAGCGCACGTGCATGCGCGTGCATCTTGCTTTTTTGACCATGTCATTTTGTCTAAAATATATACTTATAATATGAGTTTCAAAGCATTTCATCAATAATTTAAATAGTTACGTCTGTATCAATTATATTGGACATTTCTCGTGTTGCACGTGCTCTCTTTAAAGCTCTTGCAAGCACATGTGCATGCACATGCTTTCATGAAAAATCTTATATATACATGGCTGTAGATCTCCTAATGTATGACTATGTTCAAAATTTCAAATGATTTTATCAAAAAACAAAAAAGATATTGAGACTTTAGTTTCAGCCAATCAGAGCGAAGCGCACGTGCATGCGCGTGCGATCTTGCTATTTTGACCATGTCATATTGTCTATGCTACTAATATATCCTTATATTATAAGTTTCAAAACATTTCATCAAAAAATAGAAAAGTTACGGTTATATCCATTATATATTGGTCATTTTAAGTTTTGCACGTGCGCGCTCTTGCAAGCACGTGCGCGCAAAATGACCTTGATTCCGCAAATCTACATAACATGCCTACTTACCCTAAAAAGGTTTCACCTAAGTCGGATGTGTAGTTTATAAGATCACTCGCGGACAAAATTTTCCCAGGAAGAAAAATAATAATAATAATAATAATAATAATAATAATAAGAAACAGAGTAAAAACAATATGTTCCCCAACTTCGTTTGGGGAACATAATAAGAAACAGAGTAAAAACAATATGTTCCCAAACTTCGTTTGGGGAACATAATAAGGCAGCAAAATTCAAATTCTCATTTCTCTACTAAGATTTTTACATCGGGCTCGGAGTTGGTTTTCTTCAGAAAGACAGGACTGGGTTCAAGGCGACTAGGGGTACCACACCGGTAATTGACCAATCAAAATGAACTTAGTCAATTGTAGGTCCATACATTAAGCCGATTTTCCTTTCTTTTGAGAGTTTTTTTAATTTCCTTCCAGGCCAGTTTGACAACTCTGGTACCTGTGCCTAGGAAATTTTATCTACTCTATAAATAAATAAAGTTTTTTGACAGGAACTATTTCTCCAGGGCATAGGAGGCTACTTCCTGGGGTGCTTTTGTGATGTTTATAAAGACATGGAAAACACGTGGATTTGAGGGTAGCCCTGTTTGCATATGCAAATAAATCAGAAAATGTCGTGTACGTACCCTGGTTTTTTGGTGTCAGCTAATGTGACAGGTATTGTTTAACACCCCCTTATCAATATTTTTTCATGAATTCAAACACGTGAGGTTTTACTGGAAAGAAACGTGTATTGCTTTTTAATATACCGAAACTCGCTATTTCTGGGGATTGTGTAATTCTAAAAAAAATTCAGATAAATTTCAATGGTGAAATAAAAGAAGAATGCTTGGTATTAAAATATTAATTCATATCAGTAGAATTGAATGCTATTAACGACATCTGGAGAAATAGGCTTTAAAAGGTTTATATCATATCTTTGTTCGTCTGCACTTAAATTTCAAACACGACAGAATTTGTAATTTTTGCCGTAAAAATTCATAATTTCTATATACTTTAGAGACTTACCGTAAAACTTTCAGGAAACTTTCTATGAAGTCTTTTCTGCACCTTAAGTGAAATTTTATGTCGATCCCAGGTGTTGATCGAGTTTCAGAGAAATTTTCTACGTTGTTATTGATTTTTTTTTTTTTTTTAGGAGAAGGGGGGGGGTTGACTTTTTTATTCTAAGCATTTGTTAAAGTGAGTTTGTAAATACATCTACGAACTTGAGCTGGATTGTGACCTTTGGGTCAAGGGGTCAAAGGTCAAGGTCAAAGGTCAAGGTCATCAAAGCATTTCATAAAGAAATATAAAAGTAACGGCCATATCAAGTATACAAGTCATTTGATCATTGCACGCGCGCGAAGGTGCAATGCATGAAAGCTATATCATCGTGACTACACTTTTAATGTGTTTCTATTCTTTGAATTTTGAAACGTTTCATAAAAAAAATTACGACTATATCAAGTAAATCGGTCATTTAACGCATTGCGCGCGCACACGTGCATGCAAGTCCTTGCATTCAAGTTTGATAGTAGCATAATGTAAGAATCCGTCATATCTATTCATATTCTAAATTTCATCCTGTTTTGTTGAGAATCAAAAAAGTTATAGGCATTTAAAGTTTAAGCCAATCAGATCGCAGCACACGTGCATGGGCGTGGTTTCTTGAAAACTTTTATATATCATAGTTTAGGACGTATTAAGGTATGATTATGTTTTAAAATTCAAAGTATTTTGTCAAAAAACAAGTAAGATATTGAGATTTTTGTTTCAGCTAATCAGAGCAAAGCGCACGTGCATGCGCGTGCATGCATGTGCATGATGACCGTAACTTCTTATAGGAGTCTATTGTGTCTGTCTATGTTCTAAATCTTATCGTGGTTGGTTGAAAAACAAGGGAGTTACAGCCATTTGAAGTTTAAGCCAATCAGATTGCAGCGCACGTGCATGCGCATGCTTTCATGACAAATGTTATACATCATGTTGTAGGACATCTTAAAGTATGCTTATATTTTAAATTTCATACCATTTCGTCAAAAAACGGAAAAGATATTGAGATTTTTGTTTCAGCCAATCAGAGCGAAGCGCACGTAAATGCGCGTGAGTTCTTGCTAATTTGACAGTGTCACATTATCTACACTATTAATATATCCTTATATAATGAGTTTCAAAGCATTTCATCGGAAAATGTTAAAGTTATGGCTATATTAAATATATTAGTCATTTCAGTCATTTCACGCGCCCGCACGTGCAGGCGTATGCGCGCAAAATGACCTTCGTTCCGCACACCTACACAACACACCTATTAACCCTAAAAAGGTTTTAGCTCAGTTGGGTGAACAGTTTCTGAGAACACTCGCGGACAAAAAAGTACCGGAGAAGAAATAAGAAGAAAAAAGAATAATAATAATAATAACTAGTGCTAATTGTAACGGGAACCGTTACAGATGTTCCCCAAACGCTCCCCAACTCCCTTTTGGTGCCATATTCCCTGTAAGCTTCATTAAATAAGACAAACTCTATGCATTTTAGGCTTTAACAGTGTTTTCTCAGAGGTATACCAAGTATATTAAAATTTAAGCATTGCACGCGTGCGCATATGAATGCATGTGCGTAATGACGATATCATCTTGTCTACACTATCTATATATATTTAATATACTAAATATTAAAGTATTTAATCCAAAAGTATTAAAAAAATACGCTCATTCAAGTGTATTTTTAATTTTACTCATTTCACGTGCACGCACGTGCATGCATGTGCATGATGACCATACCTTCTTGTAGAGTCCCTTATGTCTATCTATGTTCTAAATCCCATCCTGTTTGGTTGAAAAACCAAGTTATAGCCATTTAAAGTTTAAGCCAATCAGATTGCAGCGTGCATGCGCGTGATTTCATGAAAACCATAGGGAGTTGTAAAATTTCAAAGCATTTCGTCAAAAAACAAAAAGATATTGTTTCAGCCAATCAGATTGCAGCACACGTGCATGCACGTGTATGCATGTGCATGGTGACCATATGTTCCATTATATTTTATGTTCAAATCCCATCCATTTGGTTGAAAACCAAGGGAGTTATAGCTATTTAAAGTTTCAGCCAATCAGATTGCAGCGCACGTGCATGCACGTGTTTTCATGAAAATTTTATATATCATATTGTAGGATATCCTAATGCATGACTATGTTTTAAAATTTCAAAGCATTTCGTCAAAAAACAAAAAAGATATTGAGATTTAAAGTTTCAGCCAATCAGAGCAAAGCGCACGTGCATGCGCGTGAGATCTTGCTATTTTGACCATGTCATCTTGTCTATGCTACTTATATATCCTTATATTATGAGTTTCAAAGCATTTCATCAAAATTGAAAAAGTTACGGCTATATCAATTATATCAGTCATTTTACTCATCTCACGCGCACGCACGTGCATGCGTATGCGCGCAAAATGACCTTCGTTCCGCAAATCTACATAACATGCCTACTAACCCTAAAAAGGTTTTACCTAGTTTGAAAGTTTCTGACAAGATTTCGCGGACAAAAAAGTACCAGAACAAAAAGAAAAAAAAAATAATAATAATAATAATAATGCAGAGCAATTGTAACGGGCATGCCGTGCTAATTTGCAGATGTTCCCCAAACGCTCCCCAACTCCCTTTTGGTGCCATATTCCCTGTAAGCTTTATTAAATAAGACAAAATCTGGTAATTTAGACTTTTAACAAAATATACCCAGAAGGATACCAATTATATTCAAATTTTAGCATTGCACCCGTGCCCATGTGAATCCATGTGCGTTATGACCATATTATCTTGTCTACACTATCTATATATTTTAATATACTATATATTAAAGCATTTAATCCAAAAGTATTAAAAAATACGCTCATTCAAGTGTATATTTAATTTTTCTGATTTCGCGTGCACGCACGTGCATGCACGTGCATGATGATGGTGACCATACCTTCTTGTAGGAGTCATTATATCTATCTATGTTCTAAATCTCATCCTGTTTGGTTGAAAAACAAGGGAGTTACAGCCATTTCAAGTTTCAGCCAATCAGATTGCAGCACACGTGCATGCGCATGATTTCATGAATTTTTTTCTATATCATATTGTAGATATCCTAATGCATACTAAATGTTTTAAATTTCAAAGCATTTCGTCAAAAAACAAAGGAGATATAGCCATTTAAAGTTTCAGCCAATCAGATTGCAGCACACGTGCAATGCGCGTGATTTCATGATTTTTTTTCCTATCATATTAAAGGATATTAATGCATGACTATATTTAAATTTCAAAGCTTCAAAAAACAAAGATATAGCATTTAAAGTTTCAGCCAATCAGATTGCAGCGCACGTGCATGCATTATGTGATTTTATGAAAATTTTTTATATGTATTGTAGTCTATATTATAATTACTTTGTTCAAATTTCAAAGCTTTTCATCAAAAAACAAAGGAGATATAGCTATTTAAAGTTTAAGCCAATCAGATTGCAGCGCACGTGCATGCACGTGTTTTCATGATAATTGCTATATATCATGTTGTAGGATATCCTAATGCATGGCTATGTTCAAAATTTCAAAGGATTTCGTCAAAAAACAAGAAAGATATTGAGACTTTAGTTTCAGCCAATCAGAGCAAAGCGCACGTGCATGCGCGTGAGATCTTGCTATTTTGACCATGTCATCTTGTCTATACTACTAATATATCCTTATATTATGAGTTTCAAAGCATTTCATCAAAAATTAAAAAAGTTACGCCTATATCAATTAAATTTCGGTCATTTCACGTGTTGCACGTGCGCGCTCTTGCAAGCACGTGCGCGCAAAATGACCTTCGTTCCGCAAATCTACATAACATGTCTACTGACCCTAAAAAGGTTTTACCTTAGTCGGATGTGTAACAAGTTTACAAAATTTTCGCGGACAAAAAATAATAATAATAATTTTCTCAGAAAAAAAAATAATAATAAATAATAATAATAAACAGAGTAAAAACAATATGTTCCCCAACTTCGTTTGGGGAACATAATAAGAAACAGAGTAAAAACAATATGTTCCCAAACTTCGTTTGGGGAACATAATAAGGCAGCAAAATTCAAATTCTCATTTCTCTACTAAGATTTTTACATCGGGCTCGGAGTTGGTTTTCTTCAGAAAGACAGGACTGGGTTCAAGGCGACTAGGGGTACCACACCGGTAATTGACCAATCAAAATGAACTTAGTCAATTGTAGGTCCATACATTAAGCCGATTTTCCTTTCTTTTGAGAGTTTTTTTAATTTCCTTCCAGGCCAGTTTGACAACTCTGGTACCTGTGCCTAGGAAATTTTATCTACTCTATAAATAAATAAAGTTTTTTGACAGGAACTATTTCTCCAGGGCATAGGAGGCTACTTCCTGGGGTGCTTTTGTGATGTTTATAAAGACATGGAAAACACGTGGATTTGAGGGTAGCCCTGTTTGCATATGCAAATAAATCAGAAAATGTCGTGTACGTACCCTGGTTTTTTGGTGTCAGCTAATGTGAAGGTATTGTTTAACACCCCCTTATCAATATTTTTTCATGAATTCAAACACGTGAGGTTTTACTGGAAAGAAACGTGTATTGCTTTTTAATATACCGAAACTCGCTATTTCTGGGGATTGTGTAATTCTAAAAAAAATTCAGATAAATTTCAATGGTGAAATAAAAGAAGAATGCTTGGTATTAAAATATTAATTCATATCAGTAGAATTGAATGCTATTAACGACATCTGGAGAAATAGGCTTTAAAAGGTTTATATCATATCTTTGTTCGTCTGCACTTAAATTTCAAACACGACAGAATTTGTAATTTTTGCCGTAAAAATTCATAATTTCTATATACTTTAGAGACTTACCGTAAAACTTTCAGGAAACTTTCTATGAAGTCTTTTCTGCACCTTAAGTGAAATTTTATGTCGATCCCAGGTGTTGATCGAGTTTCAGAGAAATTTTCTACGTTGTTATTGATTTTTTTTTTTTAAGGAGAAGGGGGGGGTTGTCTTTTTATTCTAAGCATTTGTTAAAGTGAGTTTGTAAATACATCTACGAACTTGAGCTGGATTGTGACCTTTGGGTCAAGGGGTCAAAGGTCAAGGTCAAAGGTCAAGGTCATCAAAGCATTTCATAAAGAAATATAAAAGTAACGGCCATATCAAGTATACAAGTCATTTGATCATTGCACGCGCGCGCAAGGTGCAATGCATGAAAGCTATATCATCGTGACTACACTTTTAATGTGTTTCTATTCTTTGAATTTTGAAACGTTTCATAAAAAAAATTACGACTATATCAAGTAAATCGGTCATTTAACGCATTGCGCGCGCACACGTGCATGCAAGTCCTTGCATTCAAGTTTGATAGTAGCATAATGTAAGAATCCGTCATATCTATTCATATTCTAAATTTCATCCTGTTTTGTTGAGAATCAAAAAAGTTATAGGCATTTAAAGTTTAAGCCAATCAGATCGCAGCACACGTGCATGGGCGTGGTTTCTTTAAAACTTTTATATATCATAGTTTAGGACGTATTAAGGTATGATTATGTTTTAAAATTCAAAGTATTTTGTCAAAAAACAAGTAAGATATTGAGATTTTTGTTTCAGCTAATCAGAGCAAAGCGCACGTGCATGCGCGTGCATGCATGTGCATGATGACCGTAACTTCTTATAGGAGTCTATTGTGTCTGTCTATGTTCTAAATCTTATCGTGGTTGGTTGAAAAACAAGGGAGTTACAGCCATTTGAAGTTTAAGCCAATCAGATTGCAGCGCACGTGCATGCGCATGCTTTCATGACAAATGTTATACATCATGTTGTAGGACATCTTAAAGTATGCTTATATTTTAAATTTCATACCATTTCGTCAAAAAACGGAAAAGATATTGAGATTTTTGTTTCAGCCAATCAGAGCGAAGCGCACGTAAATGCGCGTGAGTTCTTGCTAATTTGACAGTGTCACATTATCTACACTATTAATATATCCTTATATAATGAGTTTCAAAGCATTTCATCGGAAAATGTTAAAGTTATGGCTATATTAAATATATTAGTCATTTCAGTCATTTCACGCGCCCGCACGTGCAGGCGTATGCGCGCAAAATGACCTTCGTTCCGCACACCTACACAACACACCTATTAACCCTAAAAAGGTTTTAGCTCAGTTGGGTGAACAGTTTCTGAGAACACTCGCGGACAAAAAAGTACCGGAGAAGAAATAAGAAGAAAAAAGAATAATAATAATAAAAACAAGTAAAAATATGTTCCCATTCGTTTGGGGAAATAACTAGTGCTAATTGTAACGGGAACCGTTACAGATGTTCAGATGTTCCCCAAACGCTCCCCAACTCCCTTCTCGTGCCATATTCCCTGTAAGTTTCATTAAAGAAGGCAAAATCTATGCATTTAAGACGTAAACAACGTTTTGCCAAAAGTATACCAAGTATTTCAAATTTAAGCAATACAGGCGTGCGCATGTGATTGCATGAGCGTAATGACGATATCATCTTGTCTACACTATTTTACTTATTTGCACGTGCACGCACGTGCATGATGACCATACCTTCTTGTAGGAGTCCATTATGTCTGTCTATGTTCTTAATCCCATCCTGTTTGGTTGAAAAACAAGGGAGTTATAGCCATTTAAAGTTTAAGCCAATCAGATTGCAGCGCACGTGCATGCGCGTATTTTCATGACAATTATTATATATCATATTGTAGGACATCTTAAAGTATGCCTATGTTTTAAATTTCAAAGCATTTTGTAAAAAAAAAACAGAAAAGATATTGAGATTTTTGTTTCAGCCAATCAGAGCAAAGCGCACGTGCACGCACGTGCATGCATGTGAATGGTGACCATACCATCCTGTAGGAGTCCTTTATGTCTATCTATGTTGTAAATCCCATGCTGTTTGGTTGAAAACCAAGGGAGTTATACTCATTTAAAGTTTCAGCCAATCAGATTGCAGCGCACGTGCATGCGCGTGATTTCATGAAAAATTTTATATATCATATTGTAGTACATCCTAATGCATGTCTATGTTATAAATTTCAAAGCATTTCATCATAAAACAAAAAAGATATTGAGATTTCTGTTTCAGCCAATCAGAGCAAAGCGCACGTGCATGCGCGTGAGTTCATGCAAATTTGACCATGTCATCTTATCTACACAACTTATATATCTTTATATAATGAGTTTCAAAACATTTTATCAAAAAATATAAAAGTTACAACCATATTAAATATATCAGTCATTTTACTCATTGCACGCGCCCGCACGTGCATGCGAATGCGCGCAAAATGACCTTCGTTCGGCACATCTACACAACATGCCTACTAACCCTAAAAAGGTTTTAACTTAGTTTGGTGAACAGTTTCTGAGAACACTTCCGGACAAAAAAGTACCGGAGAAGAAATAAGAAGAAAAAAGAATAATAATAATAATAACTAGTGCTAATTTGTAACGGGGACCGTTACAGATGTTCCCAAACGCTCCCCAACTCCCTTTTGGTGCCATATTCCCTGTAAGCTTCATTAAATAAGACAAACTCTATGCATTTGAGACTTTTAACAATGTTTTCCCAAAAGTGTACCAAGTTCATTCAAATTTTAGCATTGCACGCGTGCGCATGTGAATGCATGTGCGTAATGACCATATCATCTTGTCTACACAATATATATTTTAATATACTAAATATTAAATATTTAAAAAAGTATTAAAAATCGTTTTAATTTAAAAGTATTTAAAATAAACACTCATTTTGTACCATACCTTTTTAGATTTTATGTCTATCTATGTTCTGCAATCCCATCCTGTTTGCATTATAGCCATTTAAAGTTTCAGCCAATCAGATTGCAGCGACGTGCATACCTTTTTAATGACAATTATATATATCATATTGTAGGACATTAATCTATCTATGTTTTAAATTTCAAAGCATTTGGTTGAAAAAAACAAAAAAGATATTATAGAATTTTAAAGTTTCAGCCAATCAGATTGCAGCACACGTGCATGCACGTGTATGCATGTGCATGGTGACCATACCTTCTTGTAGAAGTCTATTATGTCTGTCTATGTTCTTAATCCCATCCTGTTTGGTTGAAAAACAAGGGAGTTATAGCCATTTAAAGTTTAAGCCAATCAGATTGCAGCGCACGTGCATGCACGTGTTTTCATGAAAATTGCTTATATATCATATTGTAGGATATCCTAATGCATGGCTATGTTTAAATTTCAAAGGATTTCGTCAAAAAACAAGAAAGATATTGAGATTTTTGTTTCAGCCAATCAGAGCGAAGCGCACGTGCATGCGCGTGAGTTCATGCAATTTGACCAGTCATCATTTCTATAACACTAATATATCCTTATATAATGAGTTTCAAAGCATTTCATCAAAAAATGTAAAAGTTACGCCTATATTAAATATATCAGTCATTTCACGTGTTGCACGTGCACGCACGTGCAAGCCCGTGCGCGCAAAATGACCTTCGTTCCGCACATCTACATAACATGCCTACTAACCCTAAAAAGGTTTTACCTAAGTTGGGTGAACAGTTTCTGAAAACTCATCCTTACATTATATATTGCGGACAAAAAAGTACCGGACAAAAAAGTAAAAGAAATAATAATAAAAGAATAATAATAATAACTAATAATAAGAAACAGAGTAAAAACAATATGTTCCCAAACTTCGTTTGGGGAACATAATAATAACTAGTGCTAATTGTAACGGGGACCGTTACAGATGTTCCCCAAACGCTCCCCATGTCCCTTATCGTGCCTTATTCCTCTAAGACCTTTTATAAATATGCTAAGTATCCCAAGATTTCATTTAAGAATATAAAAGTTACAATGATATCAACTATCAACGATATATTGTTTAACGTTTTGCATGCGCGCACACGTACATGTACATGCATATGCAAGATGATTATGGCATGTTGATTAAGCGATTAACATATCTTTCTATCCCGCGAATCAAAGAAAAAAATACATATATAAATTTACCATTTTTCAAGCATATGTCATATTTTTAATATATCGATTCACATTTTATTTCTCTACTTATTTTAACCTCGGGCTCAAAGTTGGTTTTATTCCGACGACAAGGCAGGGTTAAAGTCGACTAAGGGTATCACGCCAATACCTAACCAATCAAAATGAACTTATTCAATAGTAGTTCCATACATGGAAAAGGGATTTTCCTTTCTGTTCAGAATTTTTTTTAATATTTCCTCTCAGGCCATTTTGACAACTCTGATACCTGTGCCTGGTAAATTTTATATACTTTGTAAATAAATATATAAAGGTTTTTTGACCGGAACTATTCATTTTTTCCAATGCATAGGGGGCTACTCTCTGGGTTTTACAAGAGATGTTTAAAAAGACATTCGTGTCAGCTAATGTGACCTATATTGTTTAACACCTTCTTATTAATATTTTTTTCATGAATGCAAATATCTGATTATTTTACGAAGGAGCGTACATGTATATTGATTTTTTAATATACCGAAAATCGCTATTTCTGGGGATTGCGTAATTCTAAAAAAAATTCAAATAAATTTCAAAGGTAAATTAAACAAAGGATGCTTGGTATTAAAATATTATTTCAAATCAGTAGAATCGAATGCTATTAACGACATCTGAATAAATAGGCTATAAAAGGCTTATATGCCAACTTTGGTCATCTGCACTTTAATTTTAAACACGACAGGATTTGTAATTTTTTCTGTATAAATTAATAATTTCTATATACTTTGGAAACTCAAATGAAATATTTTAATACACTTTCCTCGAGCTCTTTTCTGCAGTTTTCCTGAAATTTTATGTGGGTCCGAGGTGTTATTTGAGTTTAACAGTGATTCTCTACGTTGCCATTAATTTGATTTGTTTGTGTGTGTGTGTGTGTGGGGGGGGGGGGGGGGTTATTTTTATTCTTAACCTATTTAACGTTGGAGTTGAATCTTGTATCTTATTCCAAGAACTTAAGATTGATTGTGACATTTGGATGAAAGGTCAAGGTCATTAAAAACCACCACCTCTTTAACTTCTAACCTGTCAACCGAAATAAACTCTGAAAGGTGTTTCTAGATACATGTACATGTACTTCATGTTTCTTTTTACCCTTGGGTCAAGGACAAAGGTTAAGGTCGATTTCAAGTTCATAGGTCAAGGTGATTTTGGTAAATAGTTAATATCAACATTTTATTCAGGTTACCAGTGACCTTGACCTAAGTTTCAAGGTCAAGGGTAAAAAGATCTGCATGCTTCAGTATGTTACATGTCTTGACATTTAGAAGTTCTTAATTCTGCATGAACATCAAACACTCAAGTATACTGTCTTTTAATACATTGTGTGCGGTCGCATGTGCATGCACGTCCATGTATTTACTTTTGATAGTAGTATAATGTAGGCAATCATTATATCTATTCATATTTGAAATTTCACCCTGTATTATTGAGAACCAAGAAAGTTGTAGGCATTTAAAGTTTTAGCCAATCAGATTGCAGCACACGTGCATGTGCGTGCGTTCATGATTATTCTTATATATCATGCTGTAGATCTTCATAATGTAAGACTATGTTCAAAATTTCAAAGGATTTTGTCAGAAAACAAAATAGATATTTAGACTTTAAGTTTCAGCCAATCGCAGCGAAGGGCACCTGCATGCGCGTGAGATCTTGCTATTTTGACCATGTCATCATGTCTATACTACTATTATATCCTTATATTATGAGTTTCAAAGCATTTCATCCAATATTTAAAAAGTTACGGCTAAATCTATTATATTGGTCATTTCACGTGTTACACGTGCGCGCACCTGCACGCACGTGCGCGCAAAATGACCTTCGTTCCGCACATCTACATAACATACCTAGTGACCCTAAAAAGGTTTCACCTAGATCGGATGAGTAGTTTACGAGAACACTCGCGGACAAAAAAGTACCGGAGAACAAAGAAAAAATTCAGAAAAAGTAAAAAAGTGCGTTAAAATTGGGACAAAATGAACGCATTTTGAAAAATTTTATCAAAGTGCATTAAAATTGGGACAAAATCAACGCACTTTCAAAATTTTATTCAAAGCGCGTTAAGAGTTTACATCAATATATTTTACCATTGAGACACTTAACGCACTTAATTTGAAAAAAAATATATGTAAAAACAAAAATTCTGGATTTGGAGTTTAGTAATGGAAAGATTCTATTTCAGTGTTATTTATCTTTCAAAAAAACTTTTGAATTGATTTACTCCCGTCGAGAAGAGATGAGATTTCAATACACAGGCGTCGGTAACAAATAAAACGGGTGGAGGAGAGTAATAAGCCTCAAAAGCCCCCCTTCCCTTGCCTTCGCCCGGTTTCGATGCCTACGTGTATGCTATACCCAAACAATAGATATATGTATTTACATTACCGGTATGACGTTAAAAACTATCAATAGTAACTTAAAACAGATAAAAACTAGAAATTTTTAAGTACAGTAGAA
>NW_026923509.1:0-22185 GCF_032062105.1 Saccostrea cuccullata | reverse complement strand
TATTGTTACTGAATTGCCCCATTCATCACTTTTTTTCTGCTATACAATGAACACAATTACCACTCCATATGCAATACGCTTGATTTATTTTTCTATCATTAATCCTTGCTGTGTCCCTTGAGTAACTGAATTTGTCTATAGTGTTACCATAGGTTACAATTAAATAGCATAAAAGGGGATGTGGTTGTATTACATAATAATTTGATATTTCAATTTATTCAAAATGAATAAAAGTTGTATATTTTACTAAAGAAACAAAGGAACATGCAAGAGTACATTAATAACATAAATATTAAATCGATTTTACATCCATTGTGTTACCAAACATTGTCCTTTGTGTTGCTGATATTATTTATTGAATTAATTTATAGCTCATGGAAACATAATATGAAAAATAAATGCCAATTTGATAAAAATATTTCTCTTATTTTATATTGCAATAAAGTTTACACAAAGAACGAGTACACTTATGGGCCCTGGTAAAATGTGAAAAAATAAACATTCAAATTAAGCAAAATTTTATCCCAAATCATTAATTGATCTCTTAACCGAAAGATTCAACAAATTTTACCGCTGAATTAAATTCAGGAATATACAAAGAACAAAACCATAGAATGTGGCAGGGTCAGCCGACATTTGTGATTTTTTATAGTAAATCAAAAACGGTCATTATTTCAAAGCTTTCGTTTACTATGAGCCTAACTTTGTGCAAACTTGTGCGAATGACAAAAGACGCATAATACATTTATAAAACTTGTGTGAAAGTAGGAAATTTCTACACGATTAGGCTGGTAGTTAAAATATTAAAAATGTACAAAAAGTACAATGTTTTTCCTATAGCAAGTGAGAGGTCTTTACCAGTATGACTCATGTTGAACCCACGTGTGGAATAAATTATTTAAAATACTCATAGTCACGTGAGTTCTACCCAGGTAAACATTCCTCGAAGGTGCTCACTGTAAAACATCGGCAGGTTTTTTATCATTTAGTAAGTCTTGCCGCTTAGAAATATTTGTATGTATTTGTTTATAATAACACAGGGGGGGGGGGGGTAAATAGAGTTTAGTGCCATTCATATAAGTGTCAGATCTAGACATTTTTAACCTTTATGCAAGACAATGAAACAGGTATTGAAAGCCACCTAAACACTTGATTTAGATTTAAATTCAATGAAACTTTTATTGTGTGTATTTTTATGGCCCCGTAAACGAAGTTCATATTTCAAATTCAATGTAAATTTTTATTGTGTATATTTTTATGCCCGTAAACAAAGTTGGGGCATATAGTTTTTATCATGTCGTATAACTGTCTGTCTCTCTGTCTGTTGTCTGCAAAAACTTTAACCTTGCCTATAACTTATTCATTGGTTGTGAATTAGTTGTGTACCACATGTGTATTCCTTGTGAAAAGACTTTTCTTTGGGTACCACCAAATTTGACCTTTTGACCTTGACCTTGGAGTTTGACCCACTTTAACACAAAAATTTTGAACTTTTACTTTGGCCATATCTTTTGAACAATAGATACCAGGACATTTATATTTCACTTCTAGATTTTTTTGTGGTAAGACCTTTCATTGGATACCCACATGCCTTAACCTTTTGACCTTGACCTTGGATATTTCCGTACCATGAAAAAACTTTAACCTTGGCTATAACTTTTGAACGATAAGTACTACGGCTTTCATACTTCACATATATAATTCTGATGAAAATATCTTTTATTGGATACCAAGAACCTTGACCCTTTGACCTTGACCTTTGAGTTTGATTTACTTTAAAAATACAACATTGACCATATTTTTGTAGGGTTCGGGCTAGGGCATTCATACTTCGCAAATTTAATCCTTGTGGCAAGACCTTCCATTTGATATCAAGAACCTTGACCCTTTGACCTTGACCTTGGAGTTTGACTTACTTTTTACAAACATTTACCTTAACCATAACTTTTGAACAGTAGGGGCTAGATCTTTCATATATCACATGTGTAATCCTTGTAACAAGACCTTTCATTGGATATCAAGAATCTTGACCCTTTGACCTTGACCTTGGAGTTTGACTTACTTTTTACAAACTTTAAACTTGACCATAACTTTTGAACAGTAGGGGCTAGAGCTTTCATACTTCCCATACGTAATCTTTGAGACAAAGCCTTTCTTTAGAACCCAGCAACCCTGACCCTTTGACCTTGAAACAGAGTTTGTCCTATATATTATAAATGTTAACCTTGGTCATAACCCTGGAACAGGTGTAGCTAGCGTTTTATTTTTCGCATTTCTTCTGAAAAGTCCTTACTTTGGTACCAACATATTTAATCTGCATTTGAGAAAGCTTAACCTTCGCTATGTTGCCATACGGGGGCATCAGTGTTTCACAAACACATCTTGTTTCAAATGAAAGAGTACCAATTTTTTTTAGTTTGAGTATCATGGCTACAGGCAACTACACAACTTCTTTTATTTTTTTTTAAACAGATATAGCACAAAAAAGTTACATTCCACAAACACGCCTGACTATGATCCACCATCAGATTGTTTTAAGTGTCGATTTAAATACACATGTATCTACATAAACGAAAAAACTAAAAGAAGGTTCGGTACGACTTTTCCGGATTTTTAGGGTGTCCATAGGCATTTAAAAATATTTAATTGTTTCAAATCCATGCTGATTTAGGTGATGCTTATAGTGCTTTTTAATTAGAAATATCCACTAGTATCTAACTATTACCAAAAGAGAACGATTTGGTTATATATTCTAAAGTAAAATGGCACATAAAAAGGGCCCATTAAGCATTGCTTAAGTGCACTTGTCCTTTGTATTAAAATTGGCAATTTTAAGGGATTTTTTTCAATAATGGTCCGAGGAGTTACCCAATTCTGTCTATTGCATAACCAAGACTGCAAAATCATAAGATTTTCAAATGGTAAAAACATTTAGTAAATAATTTGGCATTTTAAAGAAAATTAGTTACTGGTTAGTTTTAAATAAGGGAGGAAAATAAAATATATGACTCCAACTTGCATTCTTTTTCATTATTTTCTATGTAAATTGTCCATGGAGTAATTAGATACGTCCTTGGAGTAACTTTTCTTGCAGTAACAAAATGGACAGTAACACAGTGGAATCATTAAGGTCTTCCGTTTCCAACGGAAGACCTTCTACTGATTCTGTTGGTAAAGATTATTAGGTCTTTTCCACCTTTCTGTGGAAAGATCTCTTGAAATGCTTATTAGGTCTTTCCACCTTTCTGTGGAAAGACCTCTTGAAATGCTTCTGTTTCTTTTTATTTTATTTCTCACCTTAGCTTTTGAGACCGTAAGACTTATCGAAAAACTTTTTAGTTCATGATACTGGATATTTAAAGTTATTCCGAAAAACGACACTGTATGTTTTAACTTCGACCCCTTACGCAGTTATTGGCCCTTTCACCGTTAAGCTTGTTATCGCTACTCCTCAGAAACCGTAAACCGTAGAGATATAAAACCTTCACCATTGTCTTCAACTAATTTAGGAGACTTTTCAATCTATTCATTGCAAAAGTTTTCTTTGACCCCTTCAATGAGTAACTGCCCCTGAAAGTTTATAAATTTTACAAAAAATTAAAAAAATTCAAAACGAAAAGTCGTAGAGACATGAAACCAACTGTATAACATTCAATGACCTTTTGCCTTCAAATTCATTTCAAGGTCAAAGGTCAAGGTCATTCCAAATATGAGAAATAAATTTCTCTTAATAGCTCTTATGTCCTTAAACATATACAATCTATCTTATGTCTTTAATATCTACTTTTGAAACTCTTTAGAAGATATAAATCTTGGCCCCTAAGATTGACCCTTTTAAAAGTTGTTGCCCCTTGTGCTAAAAACCCTTGTTATCGCTACTCCTCTAAAACCGTAAACCGTAAAGGTATGAAACCTTCACTAATGGCTTTGCCTAATTATAGGGACTCTTCAATCTATTCATTGCGAAAGCATTCCGTGACCCCTTCAATGAGTTATTGCCCCTGAAACTTTTTGAAATATTACAAATAATTAAAAATTTTCAAAACGACAAGTCGTAGAGACATGGGACAAACTGCATAAGATTCATTGACCTTTGACCTTAAAATTCATGTAAAGGTTAAAAGGTCAAGGTCATTCCAAAAATGGAAAATTTAGCTCTTTTTATATCTCTTTTGTCTTTTAACATATACTTAATGTCTATGCATCATTAATATGTACTCTAAACCGTTTCAAAGATTTCACTCTTGTCCCCTAATATTAACCCTTTTAAAAGTTATTGCCCCTTGTGCGAAAAACCTTGTTATCGCTACTCCTCCGAAACCACAGACTGTAGAGACACCAAACCTTCACTAATATTTAGGCCTTATTTCACTGTATAAGTTCAAATGGATCTGATGACCCCTTATATGAGTTATTGCCCTTTAAGTTCTTTGTACTTACTATTAAATCTTATAAGTCATAGAAGCATGGGGGCAACTGCATTGTGATCCTTGACCTTTGACCTTTAATATTTTTTCCAAGGTCAAAGGTCAAGGTCATTCTTTTTCTCCCCTTTCTTTTCCTCTATATTTTAAGAGAGTTCTGGTTTCTTTTTTCATGGAATTTAATTTTTAGGAGTCAGGTATAAAACAAATTTAAAATTCCAAGAAGTTGGAAAGACCTCTTAATGTTCTGTGAACAATAAGTCTCCTAGTGATTATTATTATTCTTTTTCCGCCGGACTTTTGAAACTGCAAGACTTATCGAAAAACTTTGTAGTTCATGATACTGGATATCAAAAGTTATTCTGAAAAATGACCCAACGTATTTGAACTTTGACCCCTTACTCAGTTATTACCCATTTTGTCGTAAAGCTTGTTATCGCTACTCCTCCGAAACCATAAACCGCAGAGTTTCCAGACCTTCACCTATGTCTACGACTTAATTAGTAGACTTCAATCCTTCATTGCGAAAGGATTCGTAAACCCCTACAATGAATTATTGCCCCTGAATGTTTGCGAAGTTTACGAATATCAAGAACTTTTCTAAAACGACAAGGCGTAGAGACATGGGATCAACTGCAAAAGATTCATTGACCTTTGACCCTAAAATATAGGTCAAGGTCAAAGGTCAAGGTCATTCAAAATATGTAAAATTAAGCATTTTTTATAGCTCTTTTGTTCTTAACCAAATTCTAAACATCTTTGCAGCTTCAATATGTACTCTTGAAACCATTTCAGAGATTTCATTCTTGTCCCCTAAGATTGACCACTCTAAAAGTTAGTGCCCCCTTCAGTGTAAACCCTTGTTATCGCTACTCCTGCGAAACCGTAAACCGTAGAAGTACCAAACCTTCAACAATGTCTGCGACTAATTCAGAACACTTCTCATTCCATTAGTGCGAAAGAATTCGTAAACCATTTTAAGTACTTATTGCCCATGCCAGTTTATGATGTTTAAGAAGAACTAAAAACTTCTAAACAACAAGTCGTAAAGACATGGGCCCAACTGCATGAGATCTTTTGACCTTTGACCTTGAAGAATAGGTCAAGGTCAAAGGTCAGGGTCATTGGAATACTATAGAAATTGTCGATTTAAGCTATAAAAAAACCAAATGACCTTGGCCTTGATATTTGACCTTGACCTTTGACCTTGACCCCTTACTCAAAAAGTAATAAAGAAATATTCATTACCTTTATCTAGATTCATCTTCAAGTGTTAATCTCAAGTTTATCTCTCTCTTCTTTTTTTTTTTGATGACCTTGACCTTTGACCTTGATAAATCGCTCTTACCTTTGACCCCTATTGACGCAAAGGTCACAATCAAGGTAAAGGTTGTCGAGGTATTTTCAACTCTTACTTTAACAAATGCTTATATCCCCCCCCCCCTTTTCTTAAAAAAAAATCAACAGCAGCATAGAGAAAATGTCTAGAAGTCAAAAGACACGATGTATCGACATAAGATTCGGAGTAAAAGCAAGAAGAGACCTTTAAAAAAGTGTCCTGAGAGTTTTAAGGTGAGTCTCTAAAATATTATGAAATTCTAGCGAAAATCGGCAACATCTGCATTTTTTTTCTGTCTGAAATTTAGTTATTGTTGAGCATAAAAATTAATTAAAGCCCGTATTAGCTATTTCTGCAATTGTTGTTAATATCATTCGATTCTCCTGCTCTATTACGACATTTTAATGCCAAGTATTCTTGCTTTCTTTAGAGTATGGAATTTATTTCAATTTTATTTGGATTTAATATTAATGGAATGAATCTTGATTTCATCTGAAATTTGATTTTTTTTTTTCCCTAGAATAACACAATCCCAAGAAATAGCGACTTTCAGCATAGTAAAAAGAAATACACATTTTCTTCCCTCGAGTTCCATCTAATTACATGTTTGGAATTTTATTTATGCTACTTACATTGAATTTCATGCCTATTTCAGTCCCGGAATGTTAAAACCCGAACCCGATCTTCTGTTTTCCTTTTCCATAATTACAAACTGCCTTGCATCTCTCGCTCATGTTTCTCACATGCTCTTAAATAATTTATCGCCATCCATTTCAAGCATAAAACAACTCAAATCGGATATTTTCAAACATCTCTTTAATACATGTATAATGCACATATGATGCAGGTACACATGGGACATTTCACGATGTTTTCACTTACGCTTCCGTCTTGATGCGCAGATCAAATGCATGTGATTTATATTAATAGGTATATCATAATTTTAATCAGACCCTACCCCTTACATCTTAACTCAAAAACAATCTCATTCAAGCTCATACATACACCTAGGAACGTGTTACAATGTTTTTTATGTGGCTCTCTTTGCGTGATCACGAAGATAGTTCCTTTTTAAAAATAGAAAAACTGTTTTGTAATGTGTATTTGCATGTGTATTCTTAATAAGGGGTCCCTTTGAAGTCATAGATGAAAGACGAGGTGTTTAGTGGAAATGACAGACACAGCTATCCATTGATTTCCCCCACCCAAAATAAGGCGCAATACGAAGGTGGTGATTGGGCCAATAGTATGGATGGATGTATGTATGTACATGTGTGCGTATGTGTATGATGTGTCTTATGTATTTATGTGGAAGTTTTAGGGTTGTGGCCTGGTGTTAATTTTTACACGTTTCTTATACGACTTTGTATAGTAGGTATCTTTTCGAATAATTTGTTTGGCCCTGAGAAGGGCCGTTTTGTCTCTGTCTTGGCAACTCATGTCTGGTAGTAGGTGTGATCCTCTGGATTGTCTCCCTTGGACTGTAGGTAGGTGGGTTTGGGATCAAGTTGCCCTTTGTTGTAGGTGCATCCGGGTTTGGTCTTTCCTTTTCTAGCCGCCGCATGTTGTTTTATTAGCGTAGCTTTTCTCTGCATTTCTCGCCTTTTAACTGCTTTTCTCTTTCTGTATTCTCTGCGATAGGCATATTCCTGGTCAATGCTTTTTAGGTACTGATGTGTGTGGCTGGACAGTGGCAATGTAATCTTTGCTGCTTTCATTGATGTTGCTAGTCCCGGACTGTTGTTTTGTCTTAAAATCTCAGCTGAGAGGATTCCTTCAGCATTTCTTGAATAGTTGGTATGCTTAGGTAATACTTCGCTGACTGCTCTGTTAAGACCTTCACATTTCTGAGTTGACGTGTTGAGTTTCATTTCCTCAATGGCACTTTGGCTAAGTCGCATCTCAAGAATGACTTTTAACAAGTGCTTGTCCTTTTCATTCAGGTGCAGGGATGTCAGTTTGTTCGGGGCGAGGATAAAAGATTGATTCCACCAGTTGTGTCTGTCTCCACCTTCACACACCACTGAATTCCTTCGACATTTTGAACAGTCTCCTGAGTAGCAGAGGATGGTACTTTCTACGACAAGAGGAAGTTTACTACAGATGATGTTGATGTCTCCAGTGTAGGTATCCATGAGTTTCTTATAGACTAAGCTGCACCGGGCCTTTACATCTTGTGCAAAAACTTTTCTCATGTCGTCTAACCTCGTTCTTGTTTTGCAGGGAAACATCTCGGGGCTGAAGTGGGCACTGCGACACTGCCGGAACTGGGCTCTGCTGACATGGGTTGGGTCGGCCAGTCGAGTGACTTGCCAGTCTGGATGAAAAATTCGCATGGCATCTTGGAATCCCTGGGCTGACCGGGCATCACCGTCTGTTGTGGCGTGCTTCACCTTGAACCCGTCCGCTGCCAGATCTTCGCCTATGGATTTAGCCATCTCGTACTCTGAAAGAGGTGAGAACATTTCAATATTAGCTGTGCAGTCTTCATGACCCCCCGGACAATGAACATCATAACCATTACCTCGAAGCCAGGTTCCAGTCCAGCAAAGTTTGTTCTGCATTGCCGCACCAATAATATACTGTTTGTCGGTGTTGGTCTCGCATGCAATGGCGTAAGCTTGTGATGCATTGTAGCCTGGCTTTTTGCTGCTACCGAAGGTTATGGAGTTGTAGCGTCCATCTATGGCAATGTCCAGTTCCTCTGGATGTTCTTGACCTTTGACCTGGTTGATGGCCTTAACCAGTTGTCTCTTCTCACCCATGTCTTTTTTATTCAGGGCTAGAGTGGCTGTGTTGACCTGGTTGCTGGCCCTTTGCATGGAACTGCGGTTAGGAGGTGGAATGTCCAAGGCAGCTACCATTTCCCGACTGCGTCGATTCCCCATGGAGGTGTTCTGCAGGGCTAATTGAAAGTTCCAGTTGATACTGGCAGGATTAGGGCCTGGTTTGTTAAAGGTAGGAATTTCAGTGTATAATTTATAGTAATTTGTCTGAAAATTACATACCGTACACAGTAGTCTCTTCTGCCATCCAAACCCCCATTTCCTCTGTCCTGAGTATTCCCACACTGGAAAATTACAGTGCTTGGCCTGGTCAAAGTGGCATTTGGCTGCATCATTAAACATTTCCAAGACCAATGTTATGTCAACAATGCGGTTTCCCTCAAACTCATAAGACGTCTCTTCATTTTTTAGCTCCTGGCATGGCTCAGGTCTGGGACGAAGGATCGGTGTCCTTGAGATGTTTTCCTGGCCTTCAGCAAGGGGATGTGCTGTCTCGGTCTCTGGGGATCCCTGGATGTTTGACACTGAACTTGAAGCTCCTGCGGCGTTTGACGTAGCCTGATGAGCCTTAATATAATGAGTGTTCCCTTTTTTAAATCCAAAATTAAGATTTTTTCTTCTTTTACGGTCACCTTTCATTGTTTTCATGTGTAGTGAAGAGTGGATTTGAAAGCAAGATTGAATTATGACAGTGTTTATTTGGACACTTTTTTAGTGGTATTTACTGCAATATATTCCTTTGACAATCACCTGTCAAAACAGACTCCCATAGGGTATTAAGATTACCTATACAAAGACTCTTAGCCAATCAGCTGCACATGGCCCCTCTTCACAGTCAGGAAAAAGGATATGGGGGTGGGCTTAAAAATCTGTTTATTTTGAATGTTATGTACACTTTTATCAGTAGTGTGATACATCATTTGATTTATGAATAAATGTACTTTAAATGTTTACCCCTATTGTCACTCTCAGATTTTCATGATAGATTTTATATTTCTTAATTTAAGAAAATTTTATGAAAATGCAGGGTACAGATCATCAAATTACCTAGAAATCTAAAAATCTTGTATTTTACATATTTAAGAGTGTGTGTGTGTTTAAGAGGTATCAACAACTTACTTGTAATAATTAGTTCCTTTTATTACTTGCCATTTTTTGCCATTTTCTTTCCTGTATTGCCTTAGTATACACAATATGTAATTTTACATGTAGATATCAACCAATTTCAATCAAACTTGGTATATTAGTTAAGTAGTATCTAAGGATTTCAAATATGGCCTTAAAATTTTTTAATGAATTTTATGCCTCCATATAGGATCCGGGCCACAATTAAAGGGTGAAGGTCAAATGGCTAAAACGTAGCACATGTAGGAAATTCATATGCCTCCCTTTCAATGATAAAAATAAAAATAGCTCACATGTTTTAGATACTTTTGGGGTATAGAATAAAAGTAGAGTGTCTAAAGTTTACAATGATATGCAGCAAGGTGCATTTCAAGCAAAAATTATGCCTAGAAATATGAATTGAAAAGAGCATTCATTTGGTTTGTTTACACTTTTTTTGCCAAGCGAGAACTATCCCGAGGTCATGACGTCAGAAGTTTATTAATAACCAGGGAATTCCACATTCAACACCCCTATTTCTGGATGTGAATATTTATCTGACATATTGCTCTATCATGTGGTCAAATATATTTTGGAAATGAAGATTTTTAAAAAAGTTACAAAGAAAATAAAACACATGTTTTTACTATATAAGTCTATATGTAAGCTAATTGTGGTCCGGGTCCTTATAGATAGGAAATCTGTTTACGGTAAAATTATACCAACTGCGAGCCCGATCTAAAATCCTAGTAGAGAAATGAGAATTTTGCTGTTTTGTTTATTTTCTTGCTTTTTTCCTACTTTTTTCAGCCCAAATGATATTGAAACACTTAAAAAGGTGGAAAGACGTCTTATTGTTCTCTGAACAATTAGTTTACTAGTTATTCTTTTTTTTCTTCTGCTTCCTAGACGCCAACTTTGAGGCCTCATATCTCACTCATTTCTCAACGGATTTCGCTCAAATTTTCAAGGTTATGGACGTTTATAAACTCATCAGAATGCTGACTAAAATTTCAAAAAGTCACTTCCGGTTTTGAGTTATTTCCCTTTAAACGAAAATTTATAGGCTTTCGTTTCCAGACAAAGGCTCAGAGACGGCTAAAGCTGGAGCAGAAATTCTACTGATTTTAGATAATAGAAGGATTGAAGTTGTGCACATCGGTTTTTGTTTTTCGATTTCTCTGTTCAAAATGGCGCTATATAGGGGTCAAAAATTAGAACGCTTAAAAGAACCAAAAATTACTCATATTTGCTTTTTATCTTCTAAACTAAAAATATTTTGTTAAAATATATAGAACATCATTTGTGCAGAATTAGAAGATCTTTCAAATGATATGTTGGAAAAAGGCCTGACCCCTAAACTAAGGGATCTAAAGGGGCCAAATTTTTTTTCCAGATATCTCAAAAAGTATTGAGAATTTGTTATACATCAAAGAAGCAAAGTTGTTGAAAGTGTCAAGCTTAATCTAAGGGAGTGGTCAAAATACGTCCAGCGTCGTCACTTCCGGCCAAACCGGAAGTAGTCGGAAAACGCGTATTTTTGCCATTTTTGACAAGTTTTTGGGTAACTTAAGTCTCTGGGAGCTTAAAAATTAATTTTCCGTGCGTCGACGTCACTTCCGCTCAAACCGGAAGTAGTAAAAAATGGCTTATTTTTGCATTAATTAACACAGCTTTAGAGGATTCAAAGCATTTTTGGGCGTTATATCTCATTTTTGTTGAAAATGAAAGCTACTTCCGGTCAAACAGGACGGAAGACCTACTCGTTGCTTTGCAACGAGCTTTGCTCTAGTTATATGAATAATTGGAAGTATAAAAGCAATAGCTGACTCATGAACATAAATCATAACTCCTAGAAGATAGGTATTTTATTATAAATTTGCTCAATGCATCAAAGAACTGGTAAATCAATTTATCATCATAATATCTAAGTAACTCTTAGGACTCAAAAATAAATTACTATTGCACTCAAACTTGCCTTCAACCACATATTGTGCCTATGGTGTAAAAGATCTGTGCTTAGTGTCTCATGATATTTTGGCGGGACAGATCAAAAGGAGGAGGCTGATAGTGAAGAGTTTCTTTAGGAAAGATAACTGTTAAAGATAACTTTTATGTCCTGGTTACTCCAAGGACACAGCAAAAATAACACACACTTACCATTAAAAAAAATCATATTCTTACTCTTTTTCAATCAAATTTTAGCATGCATTTAGACAGTATTAAACATGTACAATACGATAAAGGTCATTTTACACTGCCTAAATATATTTACTACATCAATAATCAGAGTTGAAGTCAAACATCTGGCGAAATCACAAGCAATTCTCTTTAATTTAACTCAGGTTGAAGGACTTTCTTTCAGTATTCAAGTCAGTTTTTAATTGCACTTATTTTTTTTCTACACTTATAGATTGTTGTTAAATTCACCAGGTAAAAAAAAATTGTGATTATATTTTCAAAAAAGCCTGTTTAACAGGAATTTGGACATTTTTTGAAAATGACCATATACTATCATTCTAGTAACTTCGCTTGATCGAGCGTGCTAAAGTTTCACATGTTGATCACTATGATTTCAATGAAAGCAATACTACTTTGCATATGAAATACATAACCACACAATACCATTTACATTACCTTCCGATCGTATTTATGTCTTCTAATGCCAGGCAAGCTAAAGACTCTTTGTACCAATGAAATAAAACACATTCATAGATTATGTCATTTATTTAAATGACGGTATTGAGTGATTGGTTTCGAGAGCGTACTGTAGTAAACAATAATCACATGTGGACAAGCAAAACAAATTTTAATTTTTATGATGATGATATTAATCGCTATATAGTCGAACAGTTTCAGAACTTAGCATTACTTTAATTTCTAACTCCATTCGGTCAGATCACAACATAATACATGCCTTTTTGAGGAGAGAAAATGTTGCTGGTAACTACAAATGCCGCTTTGGTAAGCACTGATTTCATTCAAACAAGCAATATTTCGATGAATAATATCGTAATGAAATTATGAAATTTTACAACGGCCGATCAAGCAAATGATCATGACAAGCTGTTAATTGGAATGATAGTAGCTTGCATGATGGACTTTTACGAGAAGCCCCGACTTTTACGGTTCGGAATTACTCTTAGGTACGGAAGCTCTTTTACGATATAAATATTTACTCAACATTTAATTCAACGAAAATAACGGGTTATTTCAAAGCACGGATAAGTTGTCCTTGAAGAAAACGACAACCATCCTACCCTCAAATCCAGGCCTTCACATGCAAGTGCCCCTAACACTATAACCATGACCTCTGTAAAGGTTTTCTTTTCCATTATCAATTCTGTACCTCCGTAGATGTGAATGTCCAAGTAAACAGTCAACTGTAAAAGTCAGTGCTTCTCGTAAAAGATCAGTAAATACATACATGTTTTCGTCGAAGTAGGGAGTATATGACAGATTCAAAATTTGATGAATCAAATTATGCACAAAATCGGTGATATTTGGTCCTGGAAAAGAGAATAGTGATAGTAAAAGACGAAAATAGCCAATCGTTGACCGAAAATTCAACAAAGTACAGATAATGAAATTTAATGCTGTAAATGTTTCATTTCAATTCAATGTTTGAGGATATACATGTATTGACTGAAGCTGTGTAATAGTGGGATACATATTGTGTTCAGAGTGTTGGATTAGCTATGAGCTGAACTTCGCCTGAGATGTACTAGTATTTCAAATAAAACTTGGAAATTTTTCCATTTAAATTATTTTCTACGGAAATATTTACTGCAGCTTTGAAGAGTTTATTTTGCAAATAAACTCTGTTCTGAGTGCATTGATTTATTAATGTCCACATTTCGATCTTATAGCGATCCTTTTCGTGGCAATGAAATGAAAAATCAAATTGTGAAATTGTGTCATATGTATAAATTCAAGGTTGGATTTTGATTGAAAATTGAATTTTGAGTATTGAAGTGATGTGCACTTTTCATGGATTAAAGTGGAAAATCAAGCAGATGCTCTGCAGACATTGCTTTAGTTTGCCTATAAATTTGATAGTATTCAATGTACTTGTTCATGTTTTCCTCATGGGACTATTCCAAAGCTTATCTGCATGTAACTCTATTCTGTTTGTTTTAACTGTTCATTCTTTTTGGGAAAAATTGTCCAATCTTTAAATGAGTGACCTGTTTCCCCAGATGGAGGAACTCAAGATTACATGTAATTTAATCATGGATTGTTTGAAGAGGTAGCTCTAGCTCAACATTAAGCGATACGAAAACACAAACAAAAGGTTTACATAACAACCGTGTTTTAATAACAAAGTAACTTCTGCTTTCTTTGAGGCAAAGTGCAGTGCTACTCACGAAAATGTTTTTTTAAGTTTACAATTTTTTAAAATCTTCTACTTTTTTCAGTTATATAATACCAAAATGTGTAAATCAGGAGATAGAAAATAATGTTTTTATTCTAAGTATTAAAGTTATTTATGCATATAATGGAGTTTCAATTAAATCTAATTTGTTTCAACTATTTTTATGCAATTAGATCATCTTTTCAAAGTTTGCTTGAAAATGGTTCATTCATCAACTTACTAAACCTGTTCTGAAGCACATATTTGAATTGACAAAATTTCACATTTTCAAAAATGAGCAAAATAAAGTTAAATTGGTAAAATGAAAATACTTAAATTCCAACTCGAGATGTTTTCACTCTAAATATTATCTAGGGTCTAGGAGGAGTAAGCATCTCCTGTCACATCCGCCGTGAACCTTATGCATCAATCATATATTTTTTTGTCAACTCTTTTCCTCAGAATGATTCTGCTCCGTTTGATTTTCAATTAATTAAACTCGAACACATATTAGAATCGAAATTGGTCATTTATTAGCAAAATGACGATCAACTTTTTCATATACACAACATATGTACAATATGAAAAAATAATACAAAACATATGCTAATTACTTATAGTTAAAATTGTGTCCCTGAATCTATCGGAATTATTCGGAATCGCAAACACACGGTTCCATGAAAACACTAATGATTTCCACAAATTGTAAACGATACTATTGATATCTTTCCTAAAAATGTCAAAATTGTCAAATCTCAGCTCGTTTTTAGTTATAGTCTTAATTCTAAGATTGTCACTTAAGTCCTTAAGCATGGTCTTTAGACTTAATTAAGTATATTGTACCCTTTATTACATGTAGCTAATTACAATCCCCGGTCCAACTGGTTCACCAACTTCTGGTTCATCAAGGATCATTGGTAATTTTCGCACAAAGAACTTTTCTTACTTTGCATTTTTGAAAATTTGTAACTGCTCGGCTTAGTTATCAATGCATTTTAAAATATTATATAGACCGTTGGTGACCTTTTTGACTGTTTTTTTAAAATCAGATATTTGTTGTCAAGATTTCAAGTTATATTTCTGTCTTTTTTTGCTTGGACTTTACCTTTCTTAATCAGTTTTCCTAATTTCAAGTTCATTTTATTCACCTAAACCAAGATTGGTAAATGGGGTTCAAATAACATATATACAGTATATATACCAACTGGTCAGATCGAGGTACATACATTTGGTAAACCACACATATTACATATTTTCTGTTTACAATCTAACCACGGGTTTGTTAAGTTTCCATCACAATACTGTTTAAAAATGTGCTTATATAAAACATTTACAATTTTATTTGGCGAATAAGAAATCATTCTACAATACACCGAGATAAACAAAGGAAAGCGACCTGTTTCACCATAGACCTAAAAGCACATCTGAAATAAATGTATAATGACAAGGAACTACTCCCAATGGTCTCTTTGCAATAATTATTTTATTTGCAAAAAGTTACACAAAACAGATAAATTGCAATCTCAGTTCTACTTTATTTAATTACGTGATAACGTACTTGCACACTGTAACATAAATTCATAAATTCGTTGGTCTCTTCACACCTCGAAAACAACGAAAATTAACCCCCACGAAAAATAGTGATTTCGGTCGGCGGGGGATGATCGCTCCTCCATGGCGCCTGATCCCACCTCTGATGATTTGGAGGTCCGTGTTTACTCTGTTCCTATTTTGTATTGTTTAATGGATTTTTGAGCTTGAATACTGTTAATTATTCCTCTATATTTCATTAGTTACAATATGTAAAGATCTGAAGAACATCAAACTTTATTTTAATCTTTGTTAAAAGAGACTGTCTTCTAAAATGCTGCGCATAACTGTAAGGATACATATGCAAGATGACTCTTAACATTATTCCTCTGGGAAATCAAACGATTTACAAAAAGAGATAAATAAATTCTGTAGCGAAAATAAAATATATTCAATATCAACCAGATTCAGACACAAACTTTTATTTTAAGTCATTTAGTTTCATTTTGTCTTTCTATTGAGCTTTGCTGAAACAAGTTTTCCTAGTGCATTGATGTCCAAAATTTAAACTTCTTTATTTCAAAGAAAAAATCAACTATATGCATGATTGGTGAAATACTAGTAACTAAACCTCAGAATGCTTTATTTCAAGATTTTTTTTTTTTTACAAAGACAAGTAGCAGTATATATTCTTTGCTGCTTCTTTTAAGTACCTGACCTTTTTCCATTGAAATTAATATGACAAAGAACCAAACTGATCAAGAAGTTGAACACTGACTATTTTTCTTGGCGAAAACCTTGGCAAGGAAACCATAGGTTTATAGGGTAATTTACTGAATTCTTTCTTCCTAGAACAAGTGGAATTGTGTGTAAAAATAGGAGCCATGTCATTTGATTCTAATAATTTCTTCAAATCAAGTATGTGTTTGGTTAGGGCAGACATGTAGCTTTTGAGTTTAGCATCGTATTCCCGGATAACAGCAGTGTAATTTTCTTTCATATTTACGAGATCGGATTGGTGCTTCCTGATTATAGTATCAATTGCTGCATGCCACGCTTTATCTTGATTTGTGATGGCATCTTCCCTCTTTTTAAATTCTTTCTCAAATTTGGCATTTTCTGAATAAAATTCATGAGCTTCTTTCTCGTACTTTGGGTAAATATCTTTCTCTAATTCCTGTAGTTCTTTTCTCAAATTTAATTTGCATATTTCAAACATCTTCTCACTAGTAAATAGTTTATGCCCATCATGATCTCTAGAGTCAATGCATTGCACGCAAATGTGACTATTACACCTCTCACAATAAAGCCTGCATGGTTCATTCACGTGTTCTGAACATTTTGGATGTTGAGGAGTAGAAATCCATTGTTGGTATGGCATAACTTTGTGTTTCATGGACAAATCAGAGAGATGTTCCCTTATACAAGTCTTGCAGACATGGAGCTGACAAATGGTACAATGACTATGAACAATTTTCGTTTTGCACAGATCACAACAAGTGTCATCTTCAATGTTACGACGATCCATCTTCTTTCTTGAAAATTAGATCTTTTAAATGAAACATAGAAAATAAAGAAAAACGCTATTCTATATAAGATTTTTTGAATGGTAATCTAGAGATCTCATGTTCTAATAAGATATGGTATATTGATGCAACATTATAGATAGAAGCATAAATCAGATATCATGACAATTATTTTTCTTAAAAGCCACAAGGAACTTTACATTAACAGTTCACTGCTCTAGTCAGATGATGTATTAAAGTTGGCATCTCTCCATGGTTTGTGCATTTTTCTCAAAACGCTATGTCTTAGCACATGTGGGTGTATACAGGTGGTCATAATTTACCATGTCAATAAACATCAACATTTCTATATTTATTTTATAACATTTCTCAGCAATATCAGATCATGAACATTATTCAAGCTAATTACGTCCATTAAACGGTACAGTTCAGGAGCAGGGTAAACAAGGACTTCTAAAACATCAGGAAGAAGATCAGGTGCCATTCCCTGACGACCCTTCAACACCCCCCCCCCACCTACACTTGATCCTTGTCATGATCGGGAAATAGCGGATTATCTATAGATATTTTAGTGTGTAAATAGTGGCCTAACAAACGTAGGCCGGATTTGACTTACTCAAAATGTATTGTATTTACTAAGGTCTTTTTCTCAACCATACGAACAGACGAGTTTAAACGAAACTGTTGGTATTCTTGTTTTCTCAACTTGTCAACTTGTTTGTCAATATTTTTGTTTCGTTTAGAAAGTTTTCATACGAAACGCATGCTTTTGCGTATCGAATCAACTTAAAGATATGAACCCCGTATGTAGGTGCTGAGGGTATATTGCTGTATAGGTAAGATTTGATGATTGAAAAGTTATCATGTTTATCATAAAGCGTTGTTGTTAGATTACCATTTACGTATAATTCGTATGAGAGACTTCAGAGAACAGTCGACCGTACAAATAACTCCAACTGTAAAGATAGTTTTTATAATTTATATAATTACGAAATATTGACTTGTTGATATACTTCTATCATTATTTTAAATATCAAAAGCTTACCTCATTGAGAGAACATACTATTGCATATGGAATAAACTTGTGAAAAATAATTCCATTTGTAGGTGATGATACTGCTACCCGACAAGAGAAGTTGAGAGTAGAAAATTTGGTCATTAATTTTACCTTAACGGTTAGCTGTTCTTTGCCCCAGTTGTTTCTTCAAATATGACGCAGATGTATAAGACGCCATTGTATTTTTCATTTCAAGTTCAAAAAATGAAAGTACCTTGATTATTGTTAATCAATGAAATATGTCGTCGATGGATCTAGATTTTGAAATGAAGGCCACAAAAATAGATTTTCATTTTTCGTGTACAGATATCCTTTTTAGGATGAAAAGATGTTTACAACACTCAGGCATTGGCTTCAGACTTAAAATAAATAAGGGGAATATCTCAAAGTGTAGAATATTTCCAAGTATTCAAAGACAGTTATTCAATATCTCTAAATATTATGCTTTTACGAATCAACTACATACTTCCAGAACATATGTAAATGGGGAAAACCTGGAACACTTGATTTACTTTTATATGTGTATTTAATTTAACTATCAAAGTATCCGGGATCGACTGCAACTTACAACAAGACCCCAAAAATACGAGAAACCTTTGGATTTTATTACGGGTTCGTATGCTTTCTTATTTCTCAGAAAAACAAAGTTTATTACAGAAGTCAATTACGCAATGAATCGTTATTTTTTTTTAAAATGAAATATATGGAGATAATGTACATAATTAAAGATCAAAAGTCCTTAAAAATACAGAATAGGATCAGAGCAATCACAAACCTCCAAAACATCAGAGGTGGGATCAGATGTCATGGAGGAGTGAAGCAGCCCCTGCTGGACACTCCCGCCGTGTGCTCCTTCTCATGATCGTAAAATAACGGGAACATCCGTCGTCAATTCAGTGTATAAATAACTATTCGTATGAAAAACGTAAATAAGCATTTGAATTAAAGATAAATTGTATTTGCTGACAAAATCATTTTATCAACCATAAAACTTACGAAATGATAACTTTAACGAGACAGCTGATATTCTTGTTTCATCAATTTGTTTGTCAATAATTTACCTCGCTTCAGAAATGATTCATACGTAGATAGATATAGAGTCTCATAACTGCAACGGTGTGTGCAAACAAATAGATCCTTTTCTTATGATATATTTTGCCTAGGAATTATTCCCCTTAGCCGCGATCGTATGGGCAAAGTAGTGAACTTACCTCTTTGAGCAACCAATTTTAAACATGCATGCAAGAAATATATGGGGAAAATATTTATAATCTTAAAATTATGAATTAATAGAGGCTTTAACAAACCTATATTCATAAGAAAAATAGCGTTATCTTTACCTCAGTAGCCAGTATAACGAATTGAATTTGGTTGAATAATGAAGTAATCTGGGAATGTTGCCCTACAATGTGGCGGCTAAGGGGTTAAGATCCTAGGCAAAATATGTCATAGATAAGGGTCTATTGAAAAAGGTGTTTAAAGGCAGAGATTTTAAGAACCGCCTTCAAAAATACCTGGTCTTGGTAGCCCTGTCAATCAAGTGCGAGAAAGTCCATCATTGGATGCTGGAACTTGATTGACACTTACTTACTGGTCCCTGTGTATACCCTGTACACCTTGATTGGGACTCGCGGTGACCTTCTAGTTAACTTTTGATCCTTTAATGTTTACTGAACATGGTATACAGAAACTGTATACATTGTGTAATTACTATGGAAATTTTATATTGATAATATATAAATTAAATATACCTTTAGTATTTGAAAGTATGATAATATAATATGCATTTTGAAAAAATTAACCTTTCGCACATAATTTTTTTTTTCAAATGGAATTTAGATATTATTTTAATATGCTAAATGGTAAACCTAAAGTGGAGATGTTATTGACAAAGTTCAAAGCAGCACTGCTGTGTGAAGTAACTGAATTTAAAAGTAATGTTTCCAATCATGGGTCACCTATATTTTTTTATTCAGTTAAGAATTTACAAGCAATCTTTTTAGCATGTTTGATGGTGACAAAATCTTATTGAGGTTAGGATAAACCTAGATATTTTTCTAAGTGAAGTGTAGTTAACTCAACTCTCTTTTCATTTTATTAATAAATGGGATCCTGGGAAGGAATGAATTTTAAAAGTCTAATCTGGTTGTTGCAGGAGTTTTTTTTAAAATCAATACATACACTAACATCTATATAAAAGCAATCTTTATTTTATAATATGATAAGATAATAATTGTTTTAAATGGGTAGGGGTATTTTCAAAAGAGTAAAAAATAAATCAAAATAAAGTTGAAAAAAACATTTTACTACTAATTTTAAAATTGTCTCAAAATCCCCAACACTGGTAAAGTTTGACATCTGGGTATTTCACTGTGTATTAAATCACTTCCTGTGTATAGGGATTAGGAGACAGATGGCCACAGGTAGACTGCTAGCCCTAAGGCATTTACACCTGTACAAAATAAGCCCTCCCTCACCTGGAATTTCCCACCCGGTAAAAAATCTCTGCCTTTAAGCGCGTTCTGAAAATATGTTTGCACACAACATTGCGGATATGAGACTATATCTTTCAAAAAATAATGATTCATTGCATATATTTAACATTTTTTACTCATGTTGCCTTTCATTGCAAATGTGATTTATATTTCAAAGTTCCTGTATTATCGTTCGGGTAAGTTCCAGTTAACGGAAGAGTCAATGCAGCAGCTTCTGTTCAAAGTGAGCACGACATTTGGTTAGCTCATATGTGCTTCCACTGCGCTCAACGTTTGTGACGTCAAAATATAACGTTATTCATTATCTTTTGACCCTCATGTCCGTGTTATGGTGTTTTGAATCTGGGGGGATTAAGGTGAGTCATATGTCCACACGAGTTTTGTAGCTCTGTAAGCATATCAGAAATTTCATAGTCGTACGATTTTCCTTAAGTAAACATTGAAACTTTGTACAGCACTGTCCAAATGACAATAACTATATTTTTTGGTTGTGGTTATCGTTACACTATCTTTTAACATTAATGCTTTTTTCATACTGCGTATTAATTGTTACATATATATTTTTATAGTTGATTATGTACTTAATCATAATGTAGAGCTGTTGTTGGTGTTAATAAACAACCATAGCGTGCTAGTCTACCCATGATTGTTTACACTTCAATCGTGTGATGCAGTCTCAAACTGAATGCATTTAAAATGTTATATAATTATCTTGAAAACTTGTTTATTATAGGAAATATATTTGTTGACCGTAAATAAATTCATTATTTTATTTATTTATTTTGTTTTAGTGAAAAAATATAATGTATTTATATAAATTTAAACCTGAACAAAAAAAAAATTATAGTATGATTCGGACATTTGCGACAAATAACTGGGTGCTTCAACACCGCCGCAATAACCACTTAGCTACGAAGTCGTACATACATTGCCCTTTAAATAACAAACAGTTCTATATGTTTAGCAAAACACAATAAGACTTAGAGTTTTAGAGAATATATTCCGAAATTTCAGTAGGTAAACTATACCAGGCTGAAGCTAGCAGCCAATAACAGCAGCCACTAAGCCCGTAGAAGCTAGCAGCCAATAAGGAAATTCATCAAAGAACCGAGAGTACTGAGAGGCAGTACTGTTTTTAATACTTTATTTTAAATAATTAAGGGCTAATGATTGGATAATTAATGCTAAAAATTAATTACATAATAAATCAGACACTCAGAGGCAGTAAGGCTCACCTGAAGAAAAAATGTGCTTTCTTGAAACTGAAAAAATAGAAATAAATTTTACCCAATCATCTTAGTCCACTTGATCAAACAAGCACCGAGAGATGGTTAACTACTTCAGGAAGAATACCTTTTTGAACTCTTTCAGGGACCTCAAGAATATGACAGGGCCAATAAGCTAACCTGAAAATTGGTTACTCTATCGATTGTAAACTGAAATATTACACAAGTGTAAACTACGTTGAAGTATGTTTCGAATATTAATACCCGGGCTAACTTTATGGGTCTATAAGACAATTAATAACCGTTATCAGAAATAAGTGGTGGTGGTGCTACCAAGTGGTTCC
>NW_026923508.1:0-21792 GCF_032062105.1 Saccostrea cuccullata | reverse complement strand
ATAGTCGGCCCCCTTAAGCGATTTCATAAGATTACCGAAAAATAACTCAAATATTACTTCTTGCCTGCGGTGCTGTCCTATTCCTAAACTCACATCTTAAACAAACGCAGACCACCTATTACTAAAAGACAAATAATGCCAGTACATTATAATTAAGTTATTTAAACTCTATTCTGAATTTCATTAAGCTTGAGATAAAAGATACCACAGAGTCCGACATATCTGTTTCATATTTGGATATTTTACTTGAAAAAGACGCTAATGGTTAAAAAACAACCAAGCTTTATGACAAACGTGATGCCTTTATTTTTTCTATCGTCAACTTCCCTTACTGATGCAGCAATATACCTTCATCACTTGTATACTGAGTTTATATGAGTTTATATCTCTCAGTTGATTCGATACGCAAGAGAATGCTATACGTACGAACAATTGATATAACTTGGTGACCTATTGACAAACAGGTTGATGAAACGAGAATATCAGCAGTTTCGTTTAAAGTCATCTTTTCGCAAGTTCTATGGCCGATACATTGACACTGTCAGCAAATACAATATATCATTGAGTCAAAAGCTGACTGACGTTTTTCATACTGATTGTTAGTCCATTTTTAATACACTGAATTTTCCTGAGTGTGACCGGTCGGCTGGGGATGCTCACTCCTCCATGGCACCTGATCCCACCTCTGATGTTTTAAGATCCGTATTTGCCCTACTCCTGTTTTGTACTGTTTTTTGTTTCATCAGATAAACATGTACTAGATTTTTTATGATTTGTTTATTAATTAAAGCAATCACATAATACTTTTCTAAAATATATAATTATGTAATATTGTAATACAGGTAATATTGTGCTAAACAAAAGTGAAGCTCAAACTCCTTAAACAATTCTCAGTTATTTAAGCGTTTTCTTAAATCGTCTGAAAGGTAACTCAAACATTACTTTGTGTTTGTGGTATTTCCGTATGGCTGTGCTCATATTTTACAAAATATGTTCCAATATAAATAAACATAAGCGCACCAGCAATCGCTAATAGAATGATAATGCCAGTAGTTATTGAATTTTATTGTTCGCTGTTCAGCTGATTTTTGCTTTTCGCATCTTCATTGTTGCAGTGTTTGGGCGAATGTTTATTGAGTGAAAATGCTGAAATTAATAACGCTATAGTAAAATATGGTCAGTTCTGCAGATTTAATTTTAGAATCATTACATTCTAACTTATATTCAAATTTCCTCTCCATATGAGTAAAATATTCTTCAGAGGGACGTTAAACAATAATTTATCTATCAAGACAGTCTAAATTCGTGAAATGAAATGATCCTTTTTAAGTTATTTATCAAGTCAAAGTGTTGTGTACATACATACAGTACAAACATTCCGAGATTTAAGATTTTGAAACAAAGTCTCGGTTCCCAACCATATGGGTTAAAAGATGTCATATAACCCAATAATATTAAGCATCAATTGGATTACATGTTTGAAATCTTTGACAAACAATACATGTATCATTAGTAATGTATTTACAAAGAATTAGGTTTCATTAATTTTTTTTTTTTCATTTTATGAGAAAATTAATTAAACAATTCAAAATACGAACTGGAAAATATTTTTTTTAATTAAAATGTATATCATACCAAAGAAAAGCATGACAATTTACACTAACAGATTACACACAATACAAATGGAAAATTGTTGATTACAACTAGATACGTTCGAATATTGCCATATGCATGTACAAGAAAGAATCACTTTTATATCATGATCAAAAACTTTTTATCTGTGTCCAAGCATATTTCAATACTCATTATTATATAAGATCTCATCCAGTAGCATGTTATGTACTAAACTAAGCATAAGACCATATTGTGCAATCTTCTATATTTTTCGAAAAGTAACCATACTAAATATTCCAAAGTTGAAATTTATACTTCATGCGATCACACGCATAGGCACAGAAAATAAATAAATAAAGGAAACATAGACGTAGAGAAGACTTAAAATTTAACATTGATAATTTTTACATTTCCAAATATTTCTCTTAGATGAACTTTATTTGGGGAGCAGCGGTAATAGAGTGACTTAATCACAGTGCGAGATGATATTTTGTTTACATATATTTCTGTCACGGTGCAACTTGTTTTGGAATATTTCTAACTTAATAATGATAAAAAGGATACAGTGAATAAAATATATTGATATTTTTCAATCAAGAGATGCACAATAAATCTTCTTTCGATGTTAGTAATTGAATATTATAATTAGCCTAAAACCATACTTACCTCTTTAACCCAAAATTCCTTTAAAGTTATGTAATTTAAAACTAAAACAGGCGATACCACCGTTTTTGACTTCAAATATACTAGCATTATGGACGTTCAATCCTCTGCTTTTGATTCAATTTTGGTCTAAACCTTTATTTCTAAAATTCTGCATCGTTTTTAAGTTTTAGTGTTGAATTAAGCATCTGTAATGCAAATTAAACTATATACATTGCAAAAACCGCAATTAAATTCCACTCAAGTAGGGTTAAGCCAGGGACTATATTTTGTGGCAGAAGGTTTTTTAGAACAAAATTATCAATTTATGCCTTTTGAACTTGATACAGTACTATTAATTTTAGATTCCAATTTTCCCTGCTGGTTGTACACAAAGCTGTTTTTTGCAGTGAAATGTATTATGAGTGTTCTGAAATACCTAATAATTTTTTTCTTATGAATTCTTTCGACGAATTATGGCAAATATAGTTAATATATTCTGAAAGTCCAGGGAAAAATTGAGCCAATTTTATCATAAAATTGACAAAGTTTTCGTAATATCTAAAAGTTTACATTATATATCCCCACTTTTGATGTTCTTTTCTGAATATTTAAGATAACTTTGATCTATCTTCTGAAATTCAGAAAAAGTTTAAGACTTCAAATTAATTCTCTTGCTTATTAAAATTTATAATGCAAGAAAAATCCCATTTTGTGAGTGCAGAAAGGTCAAATAATTTATTATGCGTAGGAATTTGAAACATTTTCTTCGTCACAAATTAAAAGTGTCTTTTTAAAAATAGACTTGTTGTTAATATTATTTTGTTCCATGTTTTATTTGGATGAAAATATTAGAGGGAAAACGCTGAAGATGTAATTTTTCATTGAGACATAGATTTCAGTGCAAAAAGGTCATATCTAATGTACTGTAGCTCCAAAAGAAGCATATTGACCCCCATATTTTGATTTGATTTTTAATTAAGCTATGTGTGTAGAAACTAAAATTATACTTGACAAAAAAGTTTAAGAATTTAAATATCAGGATCGAACGTCTTTAATTAAGAACTCAAGAAAAAGTTATTCTCGGTAGCAATCCTTGTTCTTTCACTGATATGTCCTGAACTAAACTGCTAAACATCATTGTAAACATTCAAAATTGGAACGAAGTGAATTTTCAAGACCAAACATCTTCTAGGTCATTGCGCGTCACAGAATAGAATACAGCGGCTCGTTCCTGTTATAAATGCAGTTTAACTCGGACTTTATTCGTCTCAAATGTAAAAATAAGTAATAAAGAGCAATGTTAGAAAGTTCACTGGGAAATAAACGTAGTTGGTACGTGATCAACTCTACTGACAAGCCCTTCAGGATTCACAGGATTTGATCACTTGACCAACTAAGTCATTTTCAAGAGAACTTTTAACATTGTTGTTTATTTCTTAAATAACACTCATCTTTATCAATATTATCAAAGGTTAGGATAGCTCTGAAGAGTTGTGTATACCAAACCAAATCATGATACTAGTGATTCAAGTGCATTATGTGCTAAATATTTTATGAAGATGTTATTACTTTAAAAACATCTTTACCTTTCCTTGTTCTTGAAGGATGCTCTGTTGATGTCTCATTTTCTGTTTTAACAATTGTTGGTGTATTGTTGGTGGACATGGTGTATTCAGCTAAAAAGAAATGTTTTTTTTCAAATGTTCGATATTCAAGTTAACACTTGATATGAACAAAATTTGATATAAAAATGTCATCCTTAAAGAAACCGAGGATATTACAGCATTTTAATTCATTCTGATGATTGATTATTTGAGCGATACTCTACCTTTCTCACAATTTATCGTTGCTGTTAAAGCATTAAAATAATATCACCTTAGAGAAAATACCTTTATTACGTATTTCACAACCATAAGCATGATGACAATTGTTTTTGCTACAGTTGCAGAGTAACTGACAATCTCTTCCAAACGATGGTGGTTCACATGTTTTTGTGCAATCTGGACCGTGAAATCCGACTTCACATACTATTTGAGAAAAGTATGTCAGATATTGTTTTATGTGTGACATACAAATGTCAGAGATCATAAATGATAAATAATTTATGAGGGAATACTTTCATGATAATATTGCAAAAAAATAATTTTAAATAGTAATTTCCATCTCTTATAAAATGTATTAATTTAGCAAAAAGACGAAAAAAAGCTTTAAAAGTATTCAATCCATATTTAATCCGGATATGTCTTGTTCACTAGCTCAATTACGCTATTGTGCGATATTGAAAAAGAAATGCAACAATAAAGCAATGAATTGGCGGAACAATAATGCACTGACGAATGTGCTTTGTAAATTTGATAAGAGCAATAAGCTTTGGTTAATTGTAATCGTACGATCGCGACATCCCATCATCATCTTGCTATCGCACCGTCGCTTCATTGTCATCGCGCTTTTCAGCCAAACTTAGATCATGGCGCGTCGATGAACTATCGGTTAAATCTGGATAAAACATTAAATGAGAAAACACACGTAATCTGTTGACATGCCGATTCTTAAGAAAATATTTTTTTTGTAAAATACTCCATTTTTTAAAAACGAAAAGGAGAAAATCAAAGTTGATGACCAAACAATAAATAAAACACAGTATTAACTTACATATGCAGGATTGCGTTGTTTGATTCCATTTATATCCCATACAGCATGTTAACCCATGTGGACTAGAATGCATTTAAATATTTGATTGAGTTTATATTTCTATTTCTTAATTCTTTTTTTAATTATTTTTTTGCAGTTTTTGATTATTGCAGTACCAACGTACTTAAAGACTACTGTTAACGTTACATCAGATTCAATGTCATCTTTAAACGTTTTCTCTTTCTCTTTTACACATATCACTGATTAAATATCACATACTAATTTTCCTAAGATCAAATAAAGACATCCTTATAAATAATTTGTCAAACTTAAAAAAAAACCTTCTAATGGGATTGAAATTATTAGCAGAGTATTTCAAAAGTTAACACTTTCCCTTTTTTGTTTTGCTGGATCTTTGGAATGGCTATATATGTATAGATATTGTAGTGTACTGTGTGTCTATCGAATATAACTGAATATATATAAAACGTTATTGTTTGCATCCTTTTAAGCGGATCATTTGTTGCTTGGATTCTTCCTTGATTATCCTCAAAGCAAAAATACCTGATTAAGAAACATCTTCAATTTTTATACTATATTTATTATTTTAAAACAAATAAGCGCTTAATAACTTACCCATTGCATTGATTGGATTCCGATGAATCAGATTGATTCAGATAAATGTATATAATAAGCACTAGGAATGTATCTAAATTCATTTTCGATCGACTGCAGAATTTTTTTTGACATACATCGAAATATATGTTTATCCCTCATAGAAGGAAATAAAACGATATATTAATCCTTATGAGGAGAAAAAATCATAAACAACACTTCCGTGACTTTGAACTTTAATCAAATTTAAGCTTAAGTTTCCTAATGGTAAGTTCAATCACTGAATACGCATGTACGAGTACTTAATGTCATTAATATAATGAGAAATAAAAAAAATAACAAAGAATGGGAAAACGTATAGATGTGGTGAAATAAACCCAATGTAATGTAATTGGCAACACTTATAAAGTCTTTGGAAACCTATAAATTCATGAAGGACATGAATTGTTTCCTTTATTGGCCGATCTGTTTTTACATTCACATGAAGCAGAATTTACTTAAAATCTTAACATGCGAAGACGACGATGTGGCCTTCAGCTAAAAAAAATTACTTTTCAACGGCATTTTACATGTAGCAATTAACAAAATTTTGTTTCTTTGTGCACATGTGAGTATTCCAGTAAATTTAGAATTAAAGAAACCACTGAATCTACCACATTTTTTCCATACACATGCATTTGTAGGTATTACTGACTATATAAGGGCTCAATAGCAGCTAATTTTAGCTGATTTTAAAGGATATTAATTCTGCTTTACCATCACCAGCCTTTGTATGCAGTTGTAATTCTCTATAATCCACGAGGGCTGTTCGGAAATTATTGACAAAGACATTTTCTTTTACTCCATGAAAAAAAAATCATGAAAATTCGTCAACATTTAATGAAAAACAAATACAACAAAAATGCAAAATTTCTATTTGGTAGGGTAATTAGATAAGTTCTAGTGAAATATTAAACATGAATACGTCTATCGACCTGGATCAGCATCGCTACGTCACTTTACGTCGCACACGCTGGAGATATTTTTGCATGTTAATCGATCGGGAATCGTTTACTCTTTTCTGTGTAAACTGTCTAATTGTTTGGTTTCCTGATATGATCAATAGAGTGCCTAGCTTGATAATTTACATCAACGCCGAATTTATGCATAAAATTAGCCGATCGATTGGTCATCGTAATGAAACCAAAAACTCCGGCAAAATCATTGGAAATGTTTAAAAAAAAACATGATAAAAAGCTCTTTTTATTACTTCTGCCTACTTACCCAGAACATTCCCTCTGCAGTGACGATATGGTTATACAATGAGAGAACATGATCAATATTATGAATGTGGTGGAAAGGTAAGATGCCATCTTGGATCTTTCTTCACAAAACAACATATTCTTGTTCGACTTTATATTAACTTATGTTTTTATACCAGTTTCCAACCTCCTACAGGATAAAATATGATTCAATGTTTTATTTCCCTGTAGGAAAGAATTAATCTATTAAAACAAGTGGTACATATTTCCCCATAATGATTTTAACGGATGGATTTTTGTTACCGCTTAAAATCTGTTAGCATCAATGAAAGTCCTTTTTCATACATACTTAAATTTTAACTTCAGTGATACATTTTAGAATTCTATTCATTTAAGCTCCATTCCTTTCTTTGAAAACTGACTTGCTTAGTGTAACTGATGTATTTTTATTAAATTTACTATTACTATTTACCAAAGAATAGCGTCCAAAGAGTAAACAAGGATTCCCTAATGAGACGAAGAACGTTTTCCTTCTATACTAGCTTTAATTTAATTCTTTTTTTTTAAATATGCCAAAATTTGAGTTTTTTTTCCAAAGTTTATCTTTTTAAAGTTTTTTTTTAATTATGAGAGGCTTATATTTTCAACCCAAAGGTTACAGATCATGCAAGGGATATACATGTACAATATAGTAAAGCATTTGTGCAAACTGTTTAAAATGAAAGTTTCCTCTCTTTTTTTGTTTAATTTACTATAGCATTTTGAGTGGATAGTATATGTGCATTTATTAAAGGTCGAGAATAACATGTCATCAAATTGTTGAGTAAAGTATGAATTTAGGTGTTTTAGACAGCTGCATATCACACTATAACATGTATCCACATGATGATTTCCTTAATTATAAGTTACATATTTCAACAAATGACTACACTGCAGGGGGTTGATTACGTATTAATTTCACAGTTATCATGATATTTATAATTGTTTACTCTGTGTTTTCCCCTTAACTAACTTCAACCACTCTTAATTTTTTTTAAATTCTTCAATCAGAGAGAAAATGTTTTTTGACATTAAAGTCATCATTAAAGTCATCATTAAAGTCAACATAATTAAAGTCATCATTTCGTAAATTCTATGGTCGATACAATGACCTTGTCAGCAAATACAATTTATCATTGAATGAAATGCTGACTGACGTTTTTCATACCAATTGTTAGTCCATTATTTATACACTGAATTGACCACGGATTTTTTCCGTTTTTTCCTGATTATGACAACGAGCACACGGCGGGTGTGACCGGTCGGCAGGGGATGCTCACTCCTCCATGGCACCTGATCCCACCTCTGATGTTTCGGAGGTCCGTGTTTGCTCTGCTCTTATTTTGTATATTTGTTTAATGGACGTTGAGATTGAATACTGTTCGTTATTTCCATATCCTTCATTAATCTGTCTTGCATATTAACTAAACTTATACATGTATGTTCATGTTGACATTATTTTTTTTCGTTTTTTTAATGTAACGTATAACTAACCTATTAATGTAGACATAATATCAAGTAGTACAAAAACATTTAACTACTCAATGTGGTTTTTAGGCGAACTGAAATTTAAAGATAAACATGACCTGTCATATTTGCTTCAGTTGTTGATGCTAGGCTTATTAAGGATTAAAAACTAAGAACTAAGCTAAATGACAAATCCCTCAATTTATGTATTTGTATTCCATTATCATGTACATTTAATATTTAAATCTCACAACTGATCCGATACTCAAGAGCATGTTTTCAGTTCGATCAGAATTTTTAAATTAATGGTTGCTACTAAAAAATAAGTTGATGTTACAGAAGGACTTTCAATTATATAGATTAAAGTACAAATAAAAATGGTCCTTATAATTTCTTTTCTTGACAAAACAACATTTCCTTGAGTTTCTATTTCTTAAACTAACAGTTGTATCATTGTTCATACCAATTTTAATCAGAAATTACTTTGTGTACATGGTTAATACACAAGTTTCAGAGCACACATGCAAGGAGACGTATAATTCTTTCTACTTCAGGCATATGATCCAACCTTTTAGAGATTTTACTTTGTCCACTTTTTGTATTGTAAGCTTGATCAGAGTTCAGAGTTCATTATCCTCTTTTGGATCATTTATATCTCAGCATTTGTATTGGACATCTTCTAATATCAAAATAGCAAAAGCATAATTATCACATGAAACTTGTTTGTCAATAAATACTTCCTTATTAAAATTGTACGTGTTTAGAGAATGTTCTTGTGTATCGAATCAACTGATATATACAAAACGCAGTATACAGATGATGCAGATATAATGTTACATGAGTAATGGAAGTTGAAAAAGTTATTTAGATCAATTTTTCCTCTTTCGCAATATTCAGTATTTATAAATATTTGGATTCCTATTTTTTCATGCAGCGTATTCTGTAAAATGTTCTATTCTTCTCCAAAATTATATATTTAATTAACTTTCATGAATTCTATCAACATATTTGTTAAATGATATAAAATATATTATAGAAGTCTTTGAAGAAAATATCGCAATTTAAGCTTAAATTAACACCAGAAAAAAAAATATCTTTGAGTGCTGATAGGTCAAATAATTGACTGTGCAAAGTAATTTGAAACTATTTGTATTGTTACGATTTTTAAACCCCTTCAGTAGATATAGACCTGCTTCCCATACTTATGTTTAATATGTGCCTTTTCCCTATGTACAGGAGTCATATCCCGCTCAACATGGCGTTGCCTGATAATTTGGTGCTCTACAATACCACAAATTTTCCTTCCAAAATCTTTTTCAAATGGAACATATTTTACAAGTAAAGACAGGCGTAGCAATACTTTTTTGACATCATTATATTTTAACGTAGGCAAATCATATTATACAATGTATAATTAATTTTAATCCAATCAAATGACGTGTTACAAACAAAATGTAATTATTGAAATATACCAGTATACAATGTAAATAGTTTTGTGTCGATTAACTTTGAATGCAGGCAAGTGTTACCCAATATCAATTGTTTCATGGAAGAATCAGATTTAAGTATCAATATGTAATTCGGTGCTAAATCAAATATATTTCAAAACGTTTAATTGAATTTGGTTTGTTTTCATATTGATCGGCATCATAATGATAAAGAAGCATATCTTGACAAACTGATACAGTAATTAAATACTAGTACTTGGTACTTTATAAGGTCAGAATAAAAAGTCAGTCAGCATATATAACAGACAATCTTTTTTTCATCTTTTAATTTTACAAATTCAAACAATATTTTTTGACACGCAAGAAAAAGAACAACTTTTTTTTGCAAAATATATAACTCCTCAATGCATTAAAATAATTCCTAATCTCAAAATAGAAAAAAAAAACACTGTATTAAATAAATATATAATCGAGAAGTTTAATTCTTTTGTAGCTATAAAAATCATGTATCTTGAAGGGTGAGAAAAAAAACATTTAAAATATCTCTATTACGAGTAACTTGTAAATGGAAAAAGTGAAGCTAAACATGAAAAAAATTGTTATTTAGGCGATTTCTCAAGTTTCCTGAAAAGTAACTCAAATATTTCTTCGTGCCTTTGGTGTTGTCCAAAACGTCTGAAAGGTAACTCATATATTACTGTGTGTCTGTGATGTTGTCTCATTGCTGTACTTACATCTTACATAATACGTTCCAATATAAATAAACATTATCACACCAGCTATTGTTAAGAGACAGATAATTCCAGTAGTAATTGATTTTGATTGTTCGCTGTTCAGTTGGTTTTTTATTTTCGTATCTTCATCGTTGCAGCGTTTGGTAGAAAGTATTTTAAGTGATATTGCTGAAATAAATAATTTTATAATCAAACATGTTCAGATTTCAAGATTTAATTATACAATCATCACATTCTAGATTATAATCAAATTTTGTCTACATATTATTGAGAAATATCAAGAGAGATGTTAAACAACTAAATAATCTATCAAGATAATTTTCATTATTGTGCAAATGAACGATACATTTTCATTTGTTTGTCTCGGCAATGTGTTCGGTACTCAACTGATGATGATCCTGGTTTATTCACCTTAAATATTAATGATTATCCGAGTTTCTTTACCATATCTAGTCCATCATTCCAAGGTAACATATATATTTCGAGCTTTACATGTATGATTTTAACTTTAAATGTAAATTTCCAACCACAAAGGTTTACAGATGTCATATAGGTCTATGGTATCGTACACCCAGTGGATTATATGTGTACATTGTGTGACACACAAACGGATGCATTATAAATACAAATTTTATGGTGGAAATGTGGGTTTCATCAAAAGAAAAATAACGATGCAAATAGGTAATTATAGAATACAATCAAAATTATACCTTAAGGAGAAAATCATAGTTTACAAGAACAGATTGTCAAATATACAGTATTAGTAAGAAATTGAAGATTTCAATTGGAAAAATTCGAAAATTTCAAAGTACTGCATATATTTACTTTAAGGTGGAATGCCACACCAACTTTTCATTTTATAGATCTTTGAGTCATCCTTTTTAAACAATGGTTTCAGCATTCAAAAGCCGATGTTAGCTCTTAATTATTTTATATGAATTTTTTTGTACTTTTTCAAAGAAAAAAAAATATATCCAAATAAGCTGTTTTCCAGTTAAGCTTTTGTTGTAAATTAATGAATCATATGAATATCTTATAAAGGCTGGTTAGATTTTTGATTTATTTTTATAAAAAATTATTTATGTAAATAAAACACATTATTTGTGAATATTTTATAAACCTATGGTTAAAAGCTCCACAAAATTAGTCACAATATTTGATCCTAATTCGATCAAAATTAAACTGATCCCGATCAAAATTAACACAAAATGAACAAAATGCTAATTTATTGCCTCTTCATGTATTTACATCGAAAAAATCTATTCTATTGTCAAGTTCAGTAATGTTTAACCCTTATTACACCTTATCAGACTAGCATTCTTTGGGAAATGTTATTTATTTTCAATAATTTTACAATTATGGTCGGGATCGGTTTAATTTTGATCGGGATTGGCCAAAATAAAAAAAAATTGATATCTCTAAAATTTCGCTATTTCGTTTCAATTTCTTTTATAAATATGACGGCTTAACATGTTCTCCCCAGTTGTGATGGGTTTTAAGAAGATTTTAACCACAAGTTTAAATAATATTCACAAATTATATGTTTAATTTTCAAAAATATTTTTTTCATTTTAAAAATTTTAATATCTATACAGCTTTTCTTTACATATTTTATTAGGTTTTCATGTTATGCATTCATTTACAACAAAATTTTTACAAGAAAGCATTTAATTTGGATGTAAATAATTTTTTCATTTTCTTTGAAAAATACAAAAAAATTCATACAAAATAATGGAGAGCTAATGGGGACCTTTCAATGCTGAAACCATTTTTTACAAAGGTTGACTCAGAGATCCATAAAATAAAAAGTTGGTGTGACATTCCTTCTTAATATCAGCTTCTCATCCTCTATGTCCAAGCACGTTTTTTGTTATTTCCCAAATATAACAAAGAGCAAAAGGCGGGTATAATAATCGATCTGCAAGAGATGGTCATTCCTTTATGGCATTTGATCTCATCTCTAGTGTTTTAGAGGTCTGTGTTTGCTCTTCTCCTGCATTTTTTGTTTGAATGTCCTTTTGGGCTTGAATACTGTTTGTTATCACTACATATTTCAATTCAAGACCAGTGTTATAAAATCCCATCCAAGAGGCATGTTATCAGTTTACCAATGCAGAGAAATAAAAGTCTTTCTTGACATACACATCATCGGTCTTTAAATTTTAGTACTTAATACCCATTTTTTTATTTTAGCAATTTTCTATTCAGATCTATGCAGAAGAGTAACAACAATTAATATATTAAAAATGAATTTTACACGGCGCAGAAATTGAATTAATAGCGAGGTTGAGATCTTAAACTTGTACGCGTACGTGTACTTGTAGAAATTTTGACGTACACGTACACGTTATTTTTAATTTGTCTGTTGAGATTTTTATGACGTGTAACATGTACGTGTAAACTGCGATCGGTATTTCTGTTTCAACTCTTTAGAAAGTTTTTAGTCGTCAGTTTGTAAACAAAATTTGATAAAAATAAGTGCTCGTGAAAGTAAACATCCTATATAATGTATAACAATCACATTTTCACACTTAAATTGGCTAATTTTTATTATTAAAGCTACACGTTTTCACTTACGTGTAGATTCCATTCTACAAGTTTTACGAACTTGTAGCAATTTTGACGTCACTTAAATTGATGACGTAATACACACAGAATTTAGGTTATTCCCCTACTAGACGTACCCGTACACGTACACGTTTGAAATCTCAACCTCTCTAATAAAGGAATCATCAATGTTAAGATTTTTAAACCTGACATTTCCTCTCCAAGTCCTTTATACCTGACATAATAATTCAAATCAATAATGTACTAAACATCTTGACGTTTTATATCAATAAAAACTGTACCTTTCCTTGTGCTTGAGGGATGCTTGGTTGATGATGAGTCATTTTCTGTATTTACAATTGTTTGTATACTGTGAGTGGACACTGCGTATTCAGCTTAAATAAAATGATATTTTTTTAATGCTTGAGTTTCAAGTTGAGACATCAACACTTTCACGGATAATAAGATTTGATATTACTAAATAAGATCCTTTGTGAAGCAATTGATGATATGTAAGCTTTATAAATCATTCTGACAATTGATTATTTTAAAGGCCCTTTCACACCATATGATTTCACAAGGAGTCATTGCGGCGTTGTTAAATTTTTAAAATCGCCGTGGAATCGCAGGAAAAGTACGTAGTGCACAAAGTACTGTAAAGTTTTCACAATTTGAAGATGTAACGGCGTCTGTACGGCAACGGACGCGATTCTAACAGCGTTCTATTGCGTTCCCACGGTGATCTCGCAGCGATTGACTGCGCTTCCGCGGAGTTTTTGAGACGAGTTAGGATACTTTACCTCGTGATCATGTCGTTCTCACTGCGTGGCTGCGTTTACAGAACGATCACAATGCGTGCTATGCTCATTGATATATATTCGGTAGGAATGTAAAACATTTGATTAACACGATGAAAAGACTTCTAATCATGCCAAGAAATAGTCTTAATAATTAAAACTGTTCTATTTAAATAATTTATACTAAATTATTAATAGTTGTATGATTAAACTCTTTTTTTTTAATTTTATTGGTTAAGATGTGTTTTTAAATATTCTTTGATTTTATTATGAATGTAAAAAAAAACACCGAAAATTTTTCTACAAAATTTAAGTGAACTAAAAAACAAGTTCTGGTGTAATTACCATTTCTCTTCCATTGTTTTACTTAATGCTCCTAGTGCAACATATACGTTGGAATTATTTCTGATCACATATTATCCCATTGATCTTGTTTTGTGAGCTGGCTGACAATGCTCTAGCAACGCCGTGAAAGCGCATTGTAATCGCCATCGGACGCTGTAGAAACGCCATGGAAGCGCAATGATCGCAGTGACAACTCCGTGCTGTCGCCGTGTAACCGTAGTCGAAAAAAATCACAAGATAATAAATCTCATTAGAAGCGCCTTAAAAACACGATAGAAACGCAGAGACATCTCCAAGGACTCCGCGACATCTCCAAGAGGTCTAGTGGAAGAGCAGTTTACTATCACTGCGTTTGTGCCGCGATCATGTGCGTCTTCACGGCGTTCCTACGAAGCTCCCACTACGTTGTTGGAGATCTCACTGCGCTGCTAAGGCAATTATACTACTTTCCTACTGCATTCTTATCAGACCGCGATCACACGGCGCTTACTTTGTGCATGCCCAAAGTGATCGCCGTGCCCTAGAAATCTTAGAGACCCTACGCGACCCTACGGCGTTCAGTGAAGATCTCGCCGCGTTGTCACGGCGATGAAGGAGACTCTACTGCGATCACCTCGACGTTTTGCACTTTTTGAGGACACCATGCAGTCGCCGTGATGACGCACCCAGGTGTGACAAGGGTTTAAGGGATACTCTCTATACCATTCGTCGTTCTTAAACATAAAAATAAGTATCTAAGTAAAAATACCTTCATTGCGTTTTCCACAACCATCAGCATGATGACAGTTGTTCTTGCGACAAGTGCAGTTAAACTGACAATTTCTACCAAATAATGGATATGGACATTGCCATTTGCAATTCACACCATAAAATCCGTCTTCACATACTAATAAAATAAAACATACCTTTGTTAAGCCATACATATTGGGGGACTACTTTCATCATAATATTGGAAAGAAAATAAATTGCCTCAATTTCATAACCAAAAAAAGCGGAAACATTGCATGAAAGGTTTTCAATCTGGATAAGGCTATGCACTTCACTAGAATGATGACCCGATGGTATCAACCGATAAAGCAATGCAGCAATAGCGCAATGATTCGATTATATTCAGTGATAGCACGATAATGCTGTAGTGATGGTGTCAAAGAAAGATAGCGCATTAATGAAAATCGCATCAGCGATCCACTGTCGTCGTAACATCGCGCCTACGCACCATCGTCATCATAATTTCGCCTCAGACTATCACCGTCATCTTGCTATCGCACCGTAGCAAAAGGTTTTAACAAGGCCAAGATGTCCAAAAATTATTTTCTACAAAAACTAATGGGATATTAAAGTTAAAACTTTTACAGTTCATACAAATATCATTGATTGACAGACAGAAGGTATCATTTGATAACAAATACTTAAGGTACATGTACTCCGATCCTCAGGCTTTGAAAAATCAGGCATTGACGAATTTAAAATGCTTTAAAAAATGTTCCTGAATTCTCAAAGTAACGTGTTTTATCCACTATAATTCTTCAAACTCCATCTTTAAAGTTTATCATATTATGTAGGAATTTTACTAAATCTCAAAGAGAGTTTCAGAAATGCACAAAAAAAAACACCTACGATGCATATTCCAATTCAGATTTGATCAACAAGAAAAACCTTTCTTAAAACTTTAAAGAACATTGAAGCGCATTTAGAGGCATAACATGAAAATTTTACATAAAAAGATTCAATTTTCAAGCTTCATTTTGAGACTTTTTTAAAAATTTAATTATAGATTTAAGAGTTATCAGTCCTGGCTGAGGATCAGAGTACCTTAACGAAGGTCGCGGATTTATTGTCTGCCTGAAAACATACTCTGAAAATTTGTCAGCTAAATCCTATCATTTTAAATATTTTCTTTCTGAAATAGTCGCTTGCGTGGCGCAGTGGTTAGAGCGTTTGCTCTAGCGTAGTGAAGTGAGGAGTTGATCCTTACGTTGCGGATGGAATCCCACTTTGGGACGTGGAGAACTATCCTTCGGGTGAGACCCTATAAACCGAGGTCCTGTGTCGCAGTAGATGCTGGCACGAAAAAGAACCTTCCCTGCACAATGACCCTAAGTGCCTAGTACGACAGAATTTGCAGCTCTCCTCTGGCAAGTGGTAGCGTCTTGCAGGTTCGGGAGCATTGTTTGTTTTTTCGTCATTTTGATTTTGTATTTTTATAATGTTAAGTTCATCAAACTGTTTTGAAAGACACAAACCTCTCCTGGTATTTCTTTCGTTGTTGCCTAAAGGGTGCAACGACACTGCTTTGCGAAAATGTATTGACGGTTTCTGGATTATGAATTGTTGAATTATTGAAAACTCTTCACTCAATCACTGGTCCATCCTAAATTTTTAATTACATGTATAAATTAATATTTTTAAAGAAGTTTTTATCTACTATTCATTGTTATATTGCATACTGCTGATGTTTTTAGTTTGCTACTGCAAAGGTGGTGAGATTTTGACGTCAGCAAACCCGCGATCTTTAAGAGGAAGCCATCATTGCAGAAAAAATTAATGCTTTTCACTGAAGGGCAAGTTGTACTTCGGTAGAAAGGGGAAAGCTTTTTCCCCTTTTTATTTTGTCTGAATGGTAAGATTTGAAACCGAAATTACATAATGGCGGGTTTTATAGGGGTCTGATCGCATGACATCAACTCGGTTCTTTGCGACAGAGGTCGGAAAAAAAACCTCAATTCTATTAACATCACCGGGTGTGAAAATTTTATACAGCTTCCTTTTTATTTGAATGTAGGATAGACGGGGTAAAAGTCCCTTTTGTAGCACATGTATATTAAGGTAATTTATTTACATTCAATAAAGTTAAACGCCATACAGGACTGAATAGATAAGAGGTCTTCCAATTTTATTTCAAAGTTTGTGAAAAGGGGGGGGTGTTCTTATGGTGTCTACGTAATATATTCAAGGGGTATTGTCTTCATACATGTCATGCTTTCAATAACAGCCTTTCAGAGACCATTCACGCCAAAATTTCATACTTCACAAAGTTTTGAAGCTATTGTAAAAGTAATATTTTGGACATCTTGACCTTTGTTTAAACTTTAATTGTCATTGCAACATTGTGTCATCGCACAATCGACCCAGTCGTCGATGGTAAATTTATGCAATAGTGAATTATATGGTTTTATATGGTTTTATCAAGATTTGATACAAAAGAGAAAATGTGTAATAAGTGTAAGAATAACAAGTGTAACAAATCATACCAAAAGCCCATCTTCTTAAATATACCGCTTTCCCAAACCTAGAACTTGCGGAGGAAAAAATCCATATGTATGGTGACCAAAAATTGATAAACGCACACATGTAAAACACAGATACTAGAATTTACTTACATTCGCAGGAATTTGTTTCTTGTTTCCATTCATATCCAGAGCAGCATGTTGTTCCATCTCGACTACAAGTGATTGAAAGAAACTTTAATTGAGTTTGTACTCTAACCCTTTAAACAAATGTCAAATTTTTATATTATCACATTTATACTCGTATGTTTCTCTGAGATTGATCACTTTGGAACTGAAGGAGGCTGATTCAGGACAAGAAATATTTCGATTGCAGTATTATAATGTAAACTAATACAAATACGAGGGGTTATCAAAATGTTCGTGGACTGAGGCTATAAAATTAGTACTATGTAGTCTGTGCTTTCAAAATTAATATTGAACATAAACCAAAAGAAAATAAAGAAATGTTGAAAATTTAAGCCTGATACGTTCATTATTTGCCTAATTATTATAAAATGAATACAATATTTCATGATCACCCGGCGCTGTCATCGTTTATTTTCATGACGTCCGATAACCTCATTGTTTTTTTTTTTTTTTTGTTTTTTTTTTCAATTCCGCTTTTTCTACCTCATACACTTTTTTGATGAGATTCCCTGGAGCTGAGTAAGGACTTAAACCCGCCTTGTTTATATGACTTTACAATGTCATGAACAGTGTCCTTCAATGATTAAAATTTTCCAAATGGATTAATACATTGAGAGAGGTCCGCGCTTGATTGTACCGGCATATGTTGCTTTTGGGAGTTCAATATCTACAACACATCATCAACGTCATTTTTTGACGTTGTTTGTTTTTCACACCTTGACCTCAAATCGACATTAACTGTGTATCCCTTTTCTCTCTGAATCTATTTTGACATTACAAGACAAGTAATCTGGATGCATATTATTTCTCTGTAGCAAGTTTCAACATATTTTTGGTCTATACCAGTTTTTCAGGGGCAAAACTTTATAGAATGTTGGAAACGGAAACCCCTCCCCCCTTTTGACTTCACTTTCAAGGCCTCATTTGTTTGTACATTCCGTGTAAAAATTACGATAAAATTTCATATCACTTCCAGAATGAAGTGAAAATTTCATATTTTATGGAACAATTGTGTCCCGACACATACCTGAATTAACGGGATATTTGGATGTCAAATGATCATATCAAAAAAGTTTTTCTCAGTTACACATGGGTCGCAAAAACGTCGTGTTCGAGGTTGCACCGCCTGGACATACCTTTGCTTACAAAAACATTACTAATTTATTAAAAAATAAAATTTATGGTTTATGGTTTATTCTTCAGATAGAAAAGATGATGCTTACTAGATATTTTAAAATTCATTGATGTACCTAAAGCGGTTTCAATTTTATGACGCTAGTCCACGAACTTTTTGATAACCCCTCGTATGTTGACGTTTTATCAGATACGAGGGCTGTTCGAAAATTATTGAGACAATTAAATTAACTCCAAAATGGACAGAGATAATTTCATGAAAATTCATCAAGAACGAATTAAACAATTATGCAAAATTTCTAACTCCTATTATAATAAGAAAAGTTTCGATGAAATGATAAACATGCATATGTCTATCGACCCGGAGCAGCATCGCTACGTCATGTAACGTCACCCTCAGCCGGAGATGGTTTCGCATTTGAAACGATCGCGAAGTGTTCAATACTTTTCCTTCTTTGTTATGAAATATAACTTTTAAAAAATCAAACAGTTTCTTTTCTCAACCTATTCTTTGAAAATGTATGGCATTACTACCCCAGTGTAAAATTTCCATTTGTGGGAAAGGATGACTTAGAATCATGCAGTGCCGCTTTATGCAACACGGGTCAACGATATAAATATCGTAACGAAATTAAAATCGTAAATAATAACTGCATGATGGTTGTCCGGTGCTATTGATTTCAATCTGGTTGAATTAATTGTAAAAAAAAAAATGCATATCAATGAAAAAAAAACAACACATTATTTTTTCTCATTGTAATTGTTTTAGCAGGTCGTCCTGTCTGGAAAAGAGTTCTACATTGCGATACACAAAATTTAAGGTATGCTGGCTGCTCCGCCCTTGAAGTCAAAATCCATTTTTTCGTTCTTTGCAGATTTCTGTACCGCGCTTAATTTTTTTTTATTATCTTCGTACTTGTGATCAAAATTCTATCAAATTTGCACAACATAAATTTGAAATAAAGCTGAAAAATTATACACATTAACTGAATTACTTTCGGCCTTATTATGGGTCCACGAAGAGTTAGAAAGTTGGTGTAACATATTTTCAATGTCTGATTTCGTGACTGCTCCGGTTACCCCTACTATTGACGCATTTATGTAGCATTGTACAGAAAATATTTTATATTTGTAAAATATTTTTTGCTTTTATTAATTCTAAATGTATGTCAAACGTATATGCAAAATTTCACCGAAAGACGTTCATTAGAAAGCAAAATGCATACAATGTCTCAATAATTTTCGAACAACCCTCGTATGTATGATCTTAAGGGTTTTTTTTTATTCAAACACCCGTTGACATTAGATTCCCATTTCTTGGGGTGTACAAAGGCGTCACAATTAGATTTTATGCTGTTTTAACTGTGTTGCATATAGAGTCGTCAGTTAAAGTGGCAATATCACGCATCTCTTAAAAAAAACAGACTTGTTAAAATTTTCCTGTAGGATTTGGAATTTTTTTCATACTCATAAATGTATACACTCTCAGAAAATTACAAATTTTATAAGTAAATAATTCTGATTATTTTATTAAAATTAATAATTATTTATGGTACATAAATATATACATCGCAACGTGTTCGGGGTTCCACATTCCATGCTATACACGCAGATGACGCATGCGTATCGTTCTCATAAACAAAACAGCTTGGTAAGAGAGGGAAGCCCGGTAGGCCTGCTACATTGACAAAGTCGACCAAAACGAAAAACAAAACCAAAAAAAGGGATTGAAATTAAAAAAACAACTTTCCTGACAAAAATTTAGTTGGGAGATTAATATAATCATTGGATGAAGAAGAAACGGGACCTCGGCGACATTCACGTGGGGCTCGCGAAGGTTCTACCCTACATGTTTGTTGATACATGCTATCATTTCTCGAATCTCCATGGCTTTCAAAGAAAAAAAATCAGTGTAAACTCAACATAAAAATTCACTTATGACATATAAAAATTATTGCCATTTGAAGTGCAAATTGTATTAGAACTGCAGAAAGATATTTTGTTTGACATTTGCCGCGATCACGTATGATTTGGTGGATTTTCCTTTCCTGCACCCCAGTACACAAAATGTCAACATTTGTACTTAATCATGTTAAATTCGTCTGAATGCAGACTGAAATGTTAATTATTATTAATTTACCGGAGAGTTAAGATATTTTGATTCTGAGAATTGCTTTTACCTAACATTCCATTATAGTTTTAAACCCTACATTGTGTGCACGTGCCATATTAGAATTCACGTGGTACAAGTCAACAGATCTAAGTTGTACGACCCTTGATTTTCCGGCAGATTCTAATTACGTAAATTTTGTATGAGGGGAGACTATTTATCTTTTCAAAATGCTTACTTCAACTTTTTACCTTATTCCTGAATGACATATTGGGTACATTTGAATGAAAAAGCATACGATTTACAGCCGTATTGCCACTTTAAACGCCACAAACCTGATTATTTTCAAGAGAGATACAGCAGGTCTCTCCTTGGAAAGTGTATCTAAGTGATGTAAAGAAAGTTCGTTCCGTAACTAATGTAATATTTTTGAAAATTTAAAAGACGTATGAAACTGAAGAAATTTATTTTCCAATTTGACAAAATCACAAGGATTGTGGTTTCAATATATAGCAATCAGGATTATGAAATTATATATAGACATCCTTAAAATGCAATGATAAGCCCCGCCTTCAATATGATTATAATGTCAAAGTTCATAGTTTACTCTGAAGACCCATAACAAGTGTCACATCAAAAAGTAAAATAAGAGAGTCACAATGTCATAATTTATTGAGTTTTATGCAGTAGTAAAGGAGGATCTGTGGATAAGAGATTCCCTTCAAAATTATACAAAGGATGGCAGTGCCCATGTTATGTCTCAAATCAACACATGAAATAGGAGGTGCACAATGGTACTATGTAACAAAGACTATGTGAAAATCTCATTAAAATTCATTCAGTGATATATGAAGATGTGACGAAAAGAAAATGGGAACCACAAAAAGTAACAGATGGACGAACATACAGACGGGTGAAAGGTGGCAAGCTCAATCACTATATAACTCTTTTTTTCAAGATGGGATATAACAAGTATGAGAGTGTAAATTTAATCGCATACCGTATGAGC
>NW_026923507.1:0-21977 GCF_032062105.1 Saccostrea cuccullata | reverse complement strand
CATTTCTTTAAAATACCACAAAATGAGTTTATCTGCTAATTTAACCAGTAAGAAATCATCAAACTACGTAAAAACTTACCACAGCGTGTTGTTTTGTCGTTAGTTAAATCCCACATAACAAGTTATAAGCAAGTCACTAATCGCAATACACTTGTCAATATGACGTCATTTCTTACAACGTGACGTACTTTGTATGCAGTGAGAGACAGATCAAGTAATATTTTCTCAACAAAATAAGTATTCTCTAATTAAATAAAATATTATTTACAGATATTCTATGGGACAATAACTTGAATTTAAGTCTTCTTCGCTATTTTATTAATATATTTTCTGTACATTACGTATTTAATTGACACTGCCGTATATTTGTATGCAAGTACATCGGAGGGTAATGTGGGGGGTCTTAATAAATCGATCTAGTGCAAGGGCATACACTTTATGGATCAAAGTAAGCTTTTACATTTCAACTATAGAACTAATAAGGTATCTGAAAAGTGCTGCGATCCTGATGAAATCTTAAAGACAATTTAATTATATCAATATTTCATGCCGCTGACCAGCAAAAAATATAGCATTCGGTCATAGATCTACAAGTATAATTTTAACAATGAAATTGCAGAATTTAGACAGGATCGCAGCACTTTTTAGAAACTACAATGCTTTTTGAAAATATTTATGTACTAAACTTGGAAATTTAACTTGGTTATGCCCTTGCACTAATGATATCTATATGTAACATCAATACTTCCAGTCAATGTGCTAAAATCGTGTGACTGCCGCATCACGTGACTAGTCTAAATATAAAATATAATCGTCCTCGATATGTAGTTATTAATCATAATTACAATTATTCGATATAAATAATGTACTAAAAATAATCGCCATCCCGATTACGAATACATTTTTAAATACAAAATTTAGCCGATATTTCCATTGCGCACCTTAACTGTACTGCGTAGGCATATTGGTGTCTATAAGCATACAAGACAAATACATATCAGAAGAAAAAAAAAACATAACATGAAGAACAAGAAATAGTCACATGAAAAACATATATACAAAATATATACAAGTCCTGCTTATCATTTAAGTCATTTGTCCCAGTAACTTAAAGTGAAGTAACTAAAGAAATCTAGAAAAGTTATAATTAAGGCACATCAAGTAAGTCGCCGGAGATATCAGAATTAATAACAGAAGAAAATCCTTGATGAGTAACCAAAATGTATGCACAAAATGTTTGTTTTAGAATTTTGGACAATTTTCTGTGAATGAAATAATTCATTTCAATTGCACTGGGAACTTTAATTGATTGTTTTGTTGATTTATCAATAATTTCAAATGGGGACCAATCTGCCAAAAGTTGCCGAGAGGGAAAAGTTGAAGCAGTTAGTTTTCTGATTGTTGGAGGCTGGAATTTGTAATAAGATGGGCACAGTGGCAAAGTAACTAAAGGAATAATTATGCAATTTCCACCAGAAGTTAATTCTAATTGCACTTTTGTTTGTTTTGAAGGCTTTGATTTCCACAAGCAGTAAATTACAATAAGTAAGACACATATAATAATAAAACAAATAACCAAAATGGCATGAATCCAAGATAATTCAGACATGAAAATTTGCTCAATAGATACTGGTGCATCAACAGTAGCTGTGGAAGGCATTTTATAAATAAAAGAGGGGAGTGTTTGTGATTTAACCTGAATAATACTTTGAAACAAAGAAAAAGCAACTGCTAATTTTCTAAGTTTACAAATCACAAGAACAAATGATAATAAAGCAGGAAAACAAAAGTTGATTAGGCGTTGAACACTGTCTTCAAAGGCGTTTAGTTTCATGAGGGCTTTTGGTGCAACTTCAAGGGACAAAATGATGACTAGTGGAGGCAAGAGCATGGAGATTAACCAGAAATGCCCTACAAAAACCAAGAAAGAAAAAAAAATGTAGATATGATGACTGTCGTTGACTGTGAAGTTGATCAGACTAAACAATCTAGCACTATTATCTATAGATTAATCTATAAAAAGGGTGACAACACCATATCAAATTACAAAAAAAAAATAGAATTTAGAAAAAAAAGGTCAAAAATAAAAAAAAAATATTTTAATAAAAATTATGGGCAGTGCACTTTATTTCTGATAACCTACAAAACTCATTAAGATCCTCATAGGGAAACCCTATTAGACAACTTTAATCCCAACAAAGATGGCAAAGGCCTGAAACTCTAGCTATTACAGTGACAATCACCATTGGATTTTAGGCATTGCCTGTGATGTCTATAATCTAAAATTAAATACAGATAGTGCAATTTTGTTTGCATTTTTCTTAAGATGCAGTTAATGCAAATTTCTTAAAGGGTAGTGGCATGCATGCTTTTGTTTTACAATGTAAAACTCGGTTAACTGACTTCAAGTCTTTAACCATTACTTTTAAAGTTAAGTTTGACATTGCATTTTTTGTTTTTGTTTCAAACACAAAAAGGATATAAGTGGTTGCATATACAATATCATTATATGCTAGTTTATTGATTGACTCTCTACATACAATTAGGATTTTGAGTAGACTCATTGGTTTCTGTTGGTTTTTTCATATAAGTTTTTCTCTTTTTCCCATTCTTTGTGAATTTTCTATTGATATCTGCTAGTACTTCAGGATCAAAGCTTTCATCTGGTTCCCAAGTTCTGTCTCCATTTTCCCATACAACACGGATAAGTCTTTTTCCATGTTTGAACTTTGCTGAAGGCATACTCTTGATATTCCATGTTTTGTTTTGAGGATTTTGGGAACTGGAAACATCATTGTACTCAGGTGCCTGGGATGGTGTTGGATGTTGTGGTTCATTTTGAATGTTGTTTGTAGCATCAGGTTCAGCTTGATTTTGGTTGTTTGGTATTTCTCGATTTTCATTACCTTCTGTGGGTTGAGTATCGTCATGTAGCTGGTCATCTGCTTGAATGTTTTCAGGAAGAAGGTGTGCTCTAAGTTCATCTGGGTCATGGTAATGTTTCAGGTGAATGGCATTGACTAGTGATGGATGTGGTTTGTTGTCAGATATTCTACACAACTCATATGTAAAGTTCGGACCTAGACGAGTAATTCTGTACGGACCTCTTGCTTTGTCAAACAGTTTGGCTGAAAGTCCTTTGGGTATCTGATGTATTGACATAAGAACACGGTCACCTAATCTGAAATCTGGAACTTTGGCTGTTCTGTCATACCTTTCTTTGTTCTTTTGTTGATGGTACAGTTCATTTTCTTTTGCTATTTTATGGTAGATTTTAAGGTTGGACATAAACTGTTGCATGAATTGCTTTCCATGTAAACCCATGTTATCTTTTGGCTGAAGTTCCACATCAAATGGAAGTCTCATTTCTTGACCAAACATCATGAAGAAGGGGGAGTATTCGGTAGAACTTGCTGAGACTGACTTTCTAAATGACATCATGATTCCTGATAAAAAGGTTGGCCATAGCTGTTGATCTTTGTCACAGTATGCTCGCAGTGACTGTGCAATGACACTGTTTTGTCTTTCTACCAAACCGTTTGTATTTGGATGATAAGCACTAGTGTGGTATTGTGAAATGTCAAATATTTCACATAGAGCGTTGATGACTTTAGACATGAAGTTTCGACCACGGTCAGAGAAAAGAACAGAGGGGGCACCATAGCGAGCTATTATGTTATCAAAGAGGACTGTAGCTACTTCCTTTGCATTTTGTGTACGGAGTGGGAAAGCTTCAGGCCATCTAGTTCCAGCATCAATACAAAGTAAAATGTACTCATATCCCTCTGGGCTCTTGTGGAGTGGACCTAAAATGTCAATTTGCCAGCATTCGAATCTCTCTTTGAATGGCATAGGATTCATGGGTGGCTTTGTTGGGTTAAAATTCCTCTTTGCCAGTTGACATCTAGTGCATGACTTGACGTAATCAACAATGTCTTGATGCATGCGTGGCCAAAAATATTTTTGTATGATGGAAGCACGAACTTTTTCTATACCAAGGTGACCTCCACCTGCTAGACTGTCATGATATTGTTTGAGTGCATCAAGGCGCAAAAGTTTTGGTAGAGCAATCTGTGTGATGTAGCGATCTTCCTCAATTTGTCTTTTGCAGCGTCTCTGAAATAAATGGACTAGAATACCATTTGCCAAAGAGTAATGTTTTGACTCAGCTACAATGACATCTTGTTTCTTTTTATCATCTGGAAGAGTGTTGTTTTCTAGGTAATTGATGATGTCCTTGAAATCATCACATTGTCTTTGCATAGTGAGCAGTTTTATGTTGTCTTCAATTATTGGTTGTAATTGGTCTTGTTGAATAACCATGACTTCTGTTTCATCTGGGTCATAGAATAGGTTGATTTGGATACTTTGGACATCTTTGGTGTCATTTTCTGTCTGTAAGGCACTTACCTGTGCATTTGTGATTGCATCAGTGTGAACTCCACTGTGTTGTTCCATTTCCTGGGACTTTTCTGCATCTGGATATGGCAATCTGCTAAGGGCATCTGCAACAAAGTTACTTTTACCAGCTCGATGTACAATTTCAAAATCATATTCTTGCAACTTGAGTGCCCATCGTTCCAGTCTTCCAGTGTGTTTGGCTGATTTTAACCACACAAGAGCTCTATGGTCGGTGTAGATGGTAAACTTTGCACCAACTAGATAAGGACGGTAAGCTTGAACTCCTTTGACAACGGCTAGCAGCTCTTTCTCTGAGGTATTGTATTTCTTTTCCTCACTGGACAATGCTTTTCCTCCATACGCAATGACTTGTTCTTTGCCTTCTGGTGAAACTTGGCTTAGATAGTAGCCAATGGCTGTGTCAGAGGCATCGCAAGTGAGAACAAAAGATTTTTGAGGGTCAGGATAAGACAGAATTGGAGCAGAGATGAGAGCGTTTTTGAGAGTGTCAAAAGCATGTTGACAATTTTCAGTCCAGCTGAAGATAGAGTCCTTTTTGAGTAGAGCATTTAAGGGAGTAGCAATCTTGGCATAATTATGAATAAATTTCCTGTAGTAATTTGCCATACCCAAGAAGCTTCTAACTTGTTTTTGTTTCTTTGGAACAGGGAATTGGCTGACAACTTTTGTTTTCTCAGAATCAACTTCTACTCCATGGCGGGAAATTACATGACCAAGAAACTTCAGTTGCTTCACAGCAAAATGACATTTGGAGGGCTACAGGGTCAAGTTTGCTTCTCTTAATTTGTCAAAAACTTGGGAAAGGTCGCGAAGATGTGAAGCAAAATCTTTAGAGAATATCAAAACATCATCAATATAAACTAACACTGATTTGAAATTCATCTCTCTAAGTACACCAGACATGAGTGTTTGAAAGGAAATAGGTGAATTCATCAAACCGAATGGCATCCTTTTCCATTCATACACACCATCCTGTGTAATAAAAGCTGCTTTGTGTTTGGAGCATGGGCTCATTTCGACTTGCCAGAAGGCAGACCGAAAATCTAAGTTGGTAAAGAATTTGGCTTTTGTGTCCCCAATTGCATCAAACACTGATTCAAGGTGTGGAAGAGGAAAAGACATTGGGACTGTGATTTTATTCAAAGCTCTGTAATCACAAGCAAATCTCAATTGTCCATTCTTCTTCCTAACCATGACTACAGGTGAATGCCACTCAGAGTTCGAAGGTTCAATTATGTCATTTTGTAGCATTTCATCTACCTGTTTCTTGATTTCCTTCGACATCTGAGGAGATGTCCTGTAAAACTGTTTCCTAACTGGTTTTGCACCAGGCAAAGTTTCAATTTTGTGTCTGTACAATGAAGTTTTGCCTAGTTCAGACAGATCTGTTGAAAATACATCTCGGTTAGCATGCAAAAAGTTTTCTAATTGCTTTCTCTGATCTGGAGTTAAATCAGACTCTGATAGATCAAACTGCAATTTTGAGTTGCCTTTTGAGCTATTTGAGTTTGCGGAAACAGTTTTGTGTGAAGGTGAGGAATTATCTGAGTCAAGGGAGATAATTGTAGCACTTTCATTGTTTATGTCCTCTACATTAGCTAATACCTGATTAGATCTTATTCGAACATCATTGAATGTGGGATTAAGAACTTTCAGATATGCTTTTCTCTTATTGACCTTCACTAAGCACTTAGCAGCCGTAATGTTATGTTTTCTTGAGAGAGATGATAGTGGTTCTAGAAGCACTTGATCACCATTTTTACACCTAGAAATGTGTACAGAGACTGTCATTTCTGATCGCTTTGGGATGACAACAGTTTTAGTTGACCTGGCTAACCCTGCATTTGTTAAAATTTGACACACCTGTTGATTGTTAATGGTTAGTGTGTTTTGGTCATAATCTATGTTAGCATGGTTAGTCATTAAAAAGTCTAGACCCAAAATGAACGAGTAATGTAGGTCTTGTATGACATGCACTGTTTGTTTGAAGTTAGCACCATCAATATCTAAAACAACATCTAACATCCCTAAAACTTTGAGGTAGTTACCTGTGACACCTTTGATGTTTTTATGCTTTGGTTGTTTTAATTTAGCACTGCTATAAGAAGTTTTCTTTAAGAAATCAAAACTAACCACTGTAATGCTTGCACCAGTATCTAATAAAGCTCTAACTTTTTCACCGCCGACAGACAAAAGCACTTTATTTTCTTTCAAAGAAGTTGCCAAACAGATTTCTTTGCCAATATGCCCATCCTGAGACTTGCGTCTTGGGACAGGCGCGCATCCCTAGCGAGAGTTATTTTGATTAAATCTATTTGCATTGGCTAACAATCTCCGGAGACAAACTTTAATTGTATGACCACGTTCCTTACAATAATGACAACGACCATTAATACCAGGACAAGTAGACCTATCAAAACAGGACTCACCTCCACATTTTAAGCATTGGTTGGGTCTTCCTGCTTTGTTCTTGGACTGCTGATGCCATTGGGGTCTTGAGCTGTATACGGCATTCACAACTGAGTCTGTTTGTTTTGTTTGTAAATCCTGCAGGGCTGTGGCCATTGCTGCTAAAGACTCTGAAACTGAAGGTGTGTCCTCTTTTGCAGTAGTCACATTTGATCGTTTAGTGTCTACAGCATCTTCAGCAAGGATGGCTTGTTCTCGTAACTGTTCAAGGGTTTTTGGTTTCTGGGGTACAACAAGTTCCCTAAGGCGTTGTTTCATTCCATCCTTTGCTAGCTCGGTAACGGCTTCTTCATCCATGGTGGAATCCGTGGCTAACTTTCGCACTCGGTATATGTATTCTTCTACACCTTCTCCTGGCTGTTGCTGTATCCGTAAAAGATCCTTGTTGAATGGTGCGGCTGGCTTAAATCTGTTAAAGAAGGCTTCCTTGAATGTTGATAAGGAGCTTTTCTTAGTGGCATCCAGGAAATTGAACCATTGGAGAGCTATTCCCGTGAAATAAAAATGTAACATCTGAATGGCTCTCAGTGATGGTATATTGGTGAAATTCATGAATGCCATGAATGCGATCCACCATTCAGTCGCTGAACCTTTTCCATCATACTTAGGAAGTTGTGGGGCAGGGACACGTGTAAACACTTCCTCAGGCGGGGGAGGGTTGGCTTGTGGAGGAGGTGTAGGAGGTTGGTTCTCAACAGTTACCACATGTATGCTTTCATTGTCATTGGCAATTCCTGCTTGGTTTAGCAATTCAATTTGTCTCAGTTTTTCACGAAGATCTGCAATACACTCATCTTTTTCTTGCATCTGTCGCTTAGATGCATTAATTTCTCGGACTTTGTCTTTAACAGTGGTGTTAAGTTGATCAATTTGTTTAGATTGTTCATCGATTTCTTTGGTTTTTTCTTTCACAGTGCCATTAAGTTCTGCTACTGCCTCTTCCAGTTTATCTTTGGTTGTTCTGTTGTTGCTTTGCGTATTTGAAGGAATACCTGTTGACGGCATGTTTGTTTATGGGGAATATTTTTCTCGCTTGGCTTGAGAGGTGATGTAAACCGGGATCTTTCTTTTTCTGCACCAGTGATATCTCCCTTTCCTTGTTTGGCCTAAGGCGCTTCTTATCCTACTGGCTAGCAGTTGATAAGGGGAAATAACCTGAATTTGAAGAAAACAAAGATTAATGAAGGTTTACGACGTCCGTGTGGTTTTATTGCATATAATATAGAAAAGTGTACAAAACAAAGCATTAATAAACTAGATACGGCTCAAGGCCCTTACAACAATGTCCCTAACCAACGTTATATAATCAAGATAAGAATAAAAAAAACTTATTTTGAAAGTCGTAAAAGTTTTAAAACAATTATATTTAAATAAATTTGTATGAGATATAAAATAGTAAATTTGTATGAGATATAAAACACCATTAAAAATTTGCATTTTGTTAATTGATCTTTTTTATTATTTTAATGTGCTAAAACACAAAACGTATTTACAAAGAATTACAATGTGTGCCATGCCAGATGCGCACTTTGGCGCATGATATGTATAATTGCTTATAACGACATAATAATTAAACAAAACTTGAATATCAAAGATATAACTTAATACTTCAGAAAGTCCATCTGCAAGGCTTAATCTGCCGATAACAACAAAAGAATTGGTTTTAAAGACACCGCAATAAAATGTAAAAAGACAAAAATTACTAATACATGACCATTACATTTAAAACTTTTTTATAAACAAAATGATTAAAAAGCAATTTTTAAAAACTAAAAGATTTGATGTTAAATACAATTACTTATTTTGGTATGAACAATAGGTGACATGAATTTCATAAAAAGAAAACACACATGTTAAAAGATATATCTTAGTTTTGAAAGGTCTTAAATATTAATTACATTTTTACAATTGTGAAATATATTTACCTGAATTCAAAGATTAAAACGAGAGTTTAGTTAATGTAAATATTTTCTACCAAAAACAAAAAATTTTATTTATTAAAATCAACTTTTTAGTCCAAAATAATTTCCTAAATGTTAAAAAAAATTACTGACATAATTTTTTTTTTATATTTAATTAAAAGATTCTTAACTGTAATAGAAAGTTTTCCTCTGCAAGGCTTAATTTTATATACAAAAGACACATTGGTTTTTCAGCAATAAAATGTAAACAAAATGATTTTTCACCTGAGCAATTAACTTTTAGATTTGATGTTAACATTTGCAATTTTTTACAATTTAATGTATATTTGACATGAACATTTTTTAAAACCAATGTTAAAATAGAGAAAAGTTACAGTTACAATATTTCTTTGACAATTGTTATATATTTTTTAATTCTTCACATAAAACTGTCAAGCTTTAGTTAATGCCATAGACATATTTGTATACATTCAAAAACATAAAATTTTATTTATTAAAACCATTTATTTTTTGGCAAAAAGTGAGGACAAGTTTATAAATGTGCCTAAAAAAAAATTACTACAAATTTTTTTTATATATTTAATTAAAATAAATAAACAAATATTAAAGTTATTTTTATATGATTAATGGTTTAAGGAGGAATGCCATACCAACTTTTTATTTTATAGATCTCTGAGTCAACTATTTAAACAATGGTTTCAGCACTAGAAGGCCGACATTAGCTTTAAATTATTTTATATGAATTTTTTTGTATTTTTCAAAGAAAATGAAAAAAATTATTTACATCCAAATTAGATGCTTTCTTGTAAAAATTTTGCTGTAAATGAATGCATCACATAAATACCTAATAAATTATATAAAGAAAAGATGTATAGATTGACGCCATAAAAATATTTACAAATAATGTGTTTTACTTTCATAATTAATTTTTTATTAAAAAAAAATTTAAAATCTAACCAGCCTTTCCTTACATATTTTATTACATATTCATATGATGCATTCATTTACAGCAAACTTTTAACTCGAAAACAACTTATTTGTATGTAAATAATTTTTTTTTCATTTTCTTTGAAAAAATGTTTAAAAGGATGACTCAAAGATCTATAAAATAAAAAGTTGGTGTGGCATTCCAACTTATATAAAATTCCAATTTTTATATTGCTTAAATTATTTCAAACATTAACAGTACATACTGAAGAGTAGTTGTTAAGAATTTTAAATATCTTTAAACACAATTGTAACAGAAAATAAAAATCTGCTACTTGACAGATTCATAAAACCTCTCCCAGTTAATATTATACAGTTATGGACTTCATGAAGGTCAATATGTGTTTTTAAGGACTCATGGCAAGTGATATTGACCGAAAACACAGGATGTCATTATTATTGTTTAAATGGTACTGTTTTTCCTCTGCACATCTCTCATCTTCCTCAAAGAAGCTCCTCATGACAGTCAAAACATACTCTGCCATCTTGTGCATATATTCTGGAAAGCATCAACTAGTCTTACGACACTGGTCTTACTCCGAAAACTTCTAAATTCACAATGAAAAGGACCTTCAACAAATAGAAAGAATCGTGATAAAATTCTTGAACACATATAAAGTAAATAGTTATACCTTCACTGATTCCACATAAATGAGACTCTTAGTTGCCAAGTTTATTTTCTTCAAAATTGATAGTTTCTTAAAGATTTCCTTCATTGCATGCAGTTTGTTGCATATTGGTTAGGATGGGGGAGAGGTCTAAGTGATTTGTTTCATAAAAATTATACCTAATTCAACAACATTTCATATAAGTTATTATTATTAAAAACATCAAAGTAACATAACCTCGCTGATGAAGTGACACCACAATACAAAACCTCCAAACTTGCAGTTCGGGTGCATTATATCAGGTGCAGGTGCGTGGGGGTGGGGCTGGGATTTTTTCTAAATATATTTTAATGTACATGAAAAACATAATATCAATACTTCATATTATTCAAAAATATCAAGATGACACTGACCAATGACATCCGTTTACTGCCATCGATGTGGAAGTACGCCATGGGGCTCAAGCCTCTCGGCTAAACCACGGAGCCCCGCCCATGTTGGAAGGAATATTTGAAGGCTGGTACACAAGTATAATATACGCAACAACTGGTTAAAAAGTGTTTGCAAAAACTCTGCAGCCGATGAGACATACACTTCTCTTTCTCTTATAAGTCATTATACTGCGTTCACTTGAAAAAATAGCGCTGCGGACATTGTCAGTTCCGATAAAGCTGCACAGCACATGTTTCTCCATGTTTATTTTTTGCGCACGAGGTCGTAGCAACATCGAAAAAAAAAATAGGTCACCAAAAATTAAAATAAAACATTAAAATTGCGTTTCTAATAAAATAATTTTACATTGGAGACATTTTTCTGTCTTTTTATGTCATGAATTTAAAAATAGTTGGTTTATTTAGCGATTAGTTGGTGAATAATGTGGAAAAGATATAAGCGGCAATAATGGGTACTCTACTTCCTGTTTATCCAAGGTCATGGACGGGGTTTATTTTTAGCCCGAAAGTAAGTCGAGATGGACTTGATATATCTCATGTTAATTGAATGAACATTGCAGAGATACATATAGAAATTATTTTAAATAAACTAATATTTTGGATATGAGAAAGAAAATTGTGGTATTTTTCGGCAATAATGGGTACTCGCACGTTACTTGATCTCGCTGCACTGAGAATTCAAACACTACGTCTATGACGTCACTGACGTCAGACTGCAAGGTAAAGAGAAACGGATGTGTGGATTTGGCAATTTCACAATATCTAAATGTTGACAAGATCTGTGAAAAGCTTAAATATTTATTTTTGAAAATAAATGTTTAAAAACCAATTTTAGAATAAAGTTACACAAGAACTTGATTTTAACAACGTTTAACATGTATATCAGCATCGACTATGACGTAATATGTCTTTTGAGTCATGTGACATGTGTCCTGTCTCCCCTTAAAGTCTCAAGTAAGCGGTATTTCAAGGATTTAATACTAGTAATTGAAGTATTCTTTGTTATAAATACAAACCAATAGAGCTACGGTCTCATCAGAGACTTCTGGATTAAAACATGTTGTTTTTGTAACTTCCTGAATAACTTGTTTAAAGATAATTTCCCAGGTGCGAGGGGGGATAATGTAAGCCAATAAAAAGATTTTTTAAAAATTCTATCTTTGTTAAAAGTTTATTTATTTATGCTTCCTCTTTTCCAAATTACTATAAAAAGGACGTAATATAAGTATCGTACAGATATTAAATAAGCCCGGGATATTCATCAGAAAACAACGCAATTGGAAGAAACAAAAGTTCCTATGAAGTTCAAAATTGGGAAAAAAGAAAATTGAAAGAGATTCGGTTTTTTGGCAAACATGGATTTCTATGCTCGATTGGTATTCATGGTCCTTTACAAAAAAGGACATTGGCTGGCTGTTTCACTTTTGTCATCAACAATACACCGTCCTCCAATTAAAGTATATTTAAGTGATGTATAGGCTCAGTCCCCATCTCTGCACCACAGGACTAACTCTAAACTCTTTTTATTAGCTACATCAAAGTCCAAAATTTTATTGTTCTTAGTAAAGAAGCCAAATACTAAGTTTGCATTTCCACTGAAATGTAATACTTAGTTTAAATGGGTTTGATGCTTACGGCGATTTAGCAGTGAGAGGTCTTTTTTAGTGCCAGAAATAAATGCGACTAGGGGCCTCGGTTTATACGGGCTCATCCGAAATACCGGTCACCACGTCCCACAGTGGGATTCGAACCAGCGACGTAAGGGTCACCACGTCCCACAGTGGGATTCGAACCAGCGACGTAAGGATCAACTCCTTACTTTCGCGACTCTATAGCACACGCTACACGCTCTAACCGCTGTGCCACGCGAACGACTAAATGGGTTTGAAATAAATGTGCGCACTGGGCTCACTAAATGGTACCCCTGCCTCCCATATAATTATAATGGGAAAAGTCTGTGTTTTACTCTTGGAGACCCGAAATAAGTATCAGATCAAAAGTAAAAAAGGAGGTTGCAATGGCATTTTAAAGAATCTATGAAATTATCATTAGGTTTTATTCAGTGATAAAGGTGGAGTTGTTTCAGTGAAATGTGTTATGCTGGTTCTGAAATATCTATTAAATTATTTCTTATGAATTCTATCAACAAAGTGTGACAAGTATAGTAAATATATTCTGAAAATCCGGGAAAAAATTGAGCCAATTTTAACGTAAAATTGACACTTTTTTAGTAATATCTGAAAATTTGCATCATATACCCCCACTTTTGATGTTCTTTTCTAAATATTCAAGATAAATTTGACCTATTTGCTTAAAAAAAGAAAAAGTTTAAGACTTTAAAATAATTTTCTTGCTTATTAAATTTTCAATGCCTGAAAAATCACTTTTTATTAGTGCAGAAAGGTCAAATAATTGATTATGCGAAGCAATTTGAAACTTTTTCTTGGTCACAATTTTTAAGTGTCTCTTTTTAAACAAACTTAGAGTTCATTTTGTTTCATGGTTTAATTGGATAAAAATATTGGAGGTAAACCGTCAAAAATTTAATTTTTAATTAAGACACAAATTTCAGTGCAAGAAGGAAGAATATTGACCCCCATTTTTTTTATTTGAATTTTAATTAAGCCATGTATGTAGAAACTAAAAATATACTTGGAAAAAAAAGTTTAAGACTTTAAATATCAGGATCGAACGTCGTTAATTAGCGTAGAAAAATAAATTAGGAAACAGGTGTCCACTAACACATTATATAGTTTATTTGTTTAAAATATAATACAATTAGTAAAGAAAAGTTAAAACATTGATCTTTGGATTTTAAAATTAAAATAAGAAATGAATTCAAATTTTTAATTTTGGTTGTAACGCGTCATTTGTTTGGATAAAAAATTAATCTAAATTGTATAACCTGGGATACCTATTTCACAATGACTTACGCAAAAAAACATTTTAATCCGCTTGACGTTACATTTAAAATATGAACAACTTAAAGAATTCTTTATGGGAAAAATTGTCTTGTTTTCTATAATTAATGATTGAAAATTAAATTATTCATTCCTTAAATAAATTATCAATGTGCTAAAACTATTTTTATATATATTAGTATTAGACTGACAGTTGAAGCATCATTCTCACAATCGAAATTGTATGCACGGTTCAATTAATTTTTATACAAATGAATACTGATTACACATGTTAAAATTCATGTTTTATTTGATATATTTCAAATCAGTTTTAATGTATGTCATAAGACGTGCCACTGTTTAAAGAGAAGTCACTGTTAGGTTCGATACTGAAACGTTTTCTTGTGGTTAGTATAGTGACGAAGTATTTCTTTTATTTTGACCAGTCGTTGATGCATGTGTTTTGTATAGCTGCCTAGATCATGCATCGTTCTTCTGCATGAATCCGAACTTGTTCCATATTGAATTGCAGTTTTATACCGTGTTCAATATTGATAAGGGTTCGGTGGGTAGTTTACTTCAGAAGGAGCCTTTGTTGCAAAGGGGGTTTGGAGGGTTAGTAACTGTAGCTATTTCATATGTAACCTAAAAAAAAATGTGTTGAAAATACGATGTTCAAATAAGTACATGAAAACAGCTTCTTCAGTAAATCATAGCAAATACGAGTAATTACTTGACGGGATGCAAATCCACTTACATGTGATGGTCTGTTGCTGGTATGCAGTGTTTTACTGTGAAACAAATATCTTGATCCGCTTCCCTGCCACAGCAGCAGTATTTGATGATAGAAACCAACATGCAACAGCACATGACAGATCCAAAAATTATACCAAATATTACTGCGCTGTCCAAACTGAAAAAAGAAATGCATAATATTATATAATAATAAATATTTTAATAGTTTTTTTTTTAAGTAGATACACCTTTATATCCTAAGCATCTTTCTTAGTGACACTCAGGCCATGCAATTTCATCTAAAAGTTAATGCTCTTGCTTTAAGTTTTGAATATCAAAAGCAATTACATTATATGGTTCTCCTAAACTAATATATAAGTAAGAGTTTTCAGTATTGCTTACCCGGAGGAGGATTCATAGTAGCTGAAGGAAGTGGAACTGAACCGAGATCTTGCCCTGAATCTTGCATAACAATCTGGAGAGAATAAAGAAACCAGATATTATTGTCAAATTTACATCACGTATCTTTATTTTGTTTAGAATACTTTTATAAAAATTAAAACTATATGCAGTTTGAATGTTCTGAGTAAAATATGTCGAGCGACCTAAAACAACTCAACTGAAGGAAGCGAGTTTAGTTTTTAATGCTTCTTTTTTCAGTTTTCAGCGCAGTGGTTAGAGCGTTTGCTCGAGAGTCGCGAAGTAAGGAGTTGATCCTTACGTCCCATTGAATCCCACTTCGGAGACGGGTTCTTCGGATGAGACCGTAAAAACCGAGGTCCCGTGTCGCAGTAGGTACTGGCACGAAAATGATCCCTTCGTGCTCAATGGCCCTGAGTGCCAAGTATAGAACAACATTTGCAGCTCTCCATCGCTAAGTTGTGGCTTTTCCATATAGTACCTACCACTTTTGAGCGGTGGTGGGGGTTCTTTTTCTTACCAGCAAGGTGAACTCAAGGGACCTTGGTGTCCAAGGTCTCATCCTAAGAACCGGCATCCAGGTCCTGAAGTGGGACTTGAACCCGTGTCGTTAGAAACAACTCCGAACTCCGCAACTCTAGAGTAGACGCTCTAACCACTACGCAACATGGGTGACTATATTGAGTTTGAATTGATGCATAATTGGATATATCCGAGTTTACTAGATGAATCCCTTGATTCTTAGAATCTATTATGAATAATACCGCATATTTGAGTTCATCTCACAATATCCGTCGTTATCAAAGCTCTATCCTTTTATTATATGTCATCATTCACCTCCTTTTTGTGAAAAAACTAATAAATTAGATAAGCCGGAATTTATTTATCCATCCATACAGTGTCGGCACTTAGTCACTAGGTTTACGGGTTATCTCCCCTTTTCTATGCATCAATGAAAGTGAAAGGTGGGTGATGAAAGTATCCGATTTATTTTTCTGTATTATGAAATGTTTTATCATAATTTCCAGTTTTTAAAGTTAAGTTTCAGTCAAAGAATTAACATGGATTATCTTATTAACATTGATATTGCTCGATGGCAAATATTTCATTGGATTGAAACAGATCGATTTGCCACCCGTCCATACTTGAAACACTGGCACATGGTACAAGATATACTAAAATGGTAATAATAACCAACTTCATCAACAGATTTTGAATGAAGAAAAGCGTAATTAGTTAAATATTATTTAAACAAAATGAGCTAATGTAAAAATAGCTATGAACTTCAACTTTATTCCGTATTCGGTCCATGTTATTCAAGGTCATTGGTCAATAAGCATCCGTACACATGGTAGCCTATATTTAGATACTTAAGTCCCTTGGCCTATCTTTAGGGGGTTTTGAAATGGGAATATACATAGTTATAATTCTTACAATATGAGTATGCTTTGGGTTATGTGTATGCTTTGTAACTTTGGGTTTGTTGTCTTTATCAGTTTATTCAAAATATTTTGTGACATTTAAAAAACTACCTTTTTCCTTAAAACAGTGAATAAATAGAAAATATACAGATTGAGAAATGAAAGTTTGATAAATCTATTGTATCATGTCTTTAGAAATGTTATTTAGCTAGATAATAGATTCAACAAAGGGACAGAACTCTAATTAAAGTATAATATAATTTTCAATCAAGGCTATTCAACTTTAACAGGGATCCAAAGAGAGGCATGAAAGATATGGAATTGCGACAAAGGCAGTAATCAATTGTGAAATAAAATAGTTCGAAGTAAAATACAGAACAAGTTGTGATGCTTTTGAATGTTATTACAATTAATGCATTTTTATGTATATGAATTTAACATGAAGCAAGATGTGTATTTGTTTATGCATATTTACAGTTGTACACATGCTATGACAAAACTCAAGGTAAGTAAGTACGAATGATGACTAAATAGAGCTTGAGTCAAAAATTTCAGTTGGATGGAAGCATTACAATGAACAATTCAGGCTGTAAAATCTGGGGGCATAGGTTCCATGCACCCGAGTTGAATTGTACATTGTCAGATCATAATAATTATATTAGGACCAGCAGCATCCTCATCTATTCGGATATCTCTTCTCTTAGGGGGTTTGACAAGGAGGACAACTTCAGTCTCAACCAGGACAATAACAATGTGTGCATAGTGATTTAGGACCTCAATATAATTCTCCTAATTTTATTTTAATTAACTACACGTAGATATCTAACAAGGCTAGCTACTATTTTGCTGGTTGATATATATATATATATATAAGAGTTCAGATTAAGTAAGATGGGGTCAAAGGCATGTTTCGCATATAGATTCTGTGTTGACATTTTGGTTTAGTTAAAATTATACATAAAGGAAATAATGAAGGTCATTTGGAAGCCATCTCCAGTGTATATGAACATAATTATGAATTTCTCTAACAGGGCCTGTACCTGAAGTGAGTAGGTTTGATGATATCATGATAACACAATAAAGACACGTACATTTAATGATAATTTAATTTAATCTCATCCCTTAACTGCATAAAGGCCTTGTATTTTATATAGTTGTGTTTAGTAAATGAAACATGGAAATTCAGGTAAACTTATTTTACTAAATTCATTATATAGATTATTTCACAAATATCGATTATTCACACAGAGATTAATCACTAAATTAATTATATAGATTATTTCACAAATGTCGATTATTCACACAGAGATTAATTTCAGCATGAGCTTTTATTTACTGAAAATGTTCTAAAAAAAAAAACATTAAGATTTATGCAAGAAAAGAATTTTAGGTATTTGAATATAATTCTACAGATAAAAGACTATAACATAAGAAAAAAAAGAAAAAAAAAAGATTATTAGGAAATTAACATTTATTCCTTTGAGTTATCTTTCTCATTAGGGAAAGTGAACCTTAAAATAGGAAAATGCAACTTAAAGTCCCTGAACTTTTAACCATATCACTCAAGTTATTCAGTTTGCCAAAGGGACGAGGGACAAATTACAGAGTTCTTCAGGTGCTAAAGTCAATGCAGGCTTATTTGAACAAGGCTCGCAGTGCTGGTATTTTCCTTACGGAATATGCTGTATGCATGGTCATGCAATAATATGCATGTTCATGCAATAATAATAAATAAATAAATAAATAAAATAAAAAGGGTTATAATGAGACTTCCAGTATAAGGTTTAATATGGGGCGTAATTTTTTGTCAGTGTTGGTTTCTGCGGTGTCTCTAAGTTGTTAAATTAAAAGATTTGCTATTTTCACACAAATAAAAGTTGCTTCAGTTAAAATTCTATATTCACAGATTTTAAACTCACAAAGGAAAAATTGTTTAGGTAACTAGTTTTATTTATGGGGAATTATAAGATTTCAAAAAAAAAAAAAAAAAAAAAAAAAAAATCACTTAAGGCAAGATTACCAAACAGTATAGGATATACAAATTCTTGGGGGGGGGGGGGGGGGGGGGGGGGGGGTTTAGACACATGTTGTTCCACAGGCTAAGATACAATCTGATCCATTTCCTACAATATTTTCTTTTTAATAGTATGCGCTTACTGTTTAAAATATGCATATCTCGGGGGCATTTCCCCATTGAAAATATCAGTTCAAACCCACTTGCCATTCGCATGTAATATGGTATGTGTTTATCCCTCATTTGAGCAGTTAGCTTAATTATTTTATGTTTACTCATTATCTCATATGGGATTAAGATGCATTAGTCGGTGCACATGTACATGTAGTTTACATCCATGCATTAGCTAGTGGGTACAAATACAGGTTACTCCTACAAGTAAGAACCTCGGTTAACGTCCCTACGCTCCTTATGTACCTTGGAGCCAAGTCAAAAGTATCTCTTCGTGAATCTCGTCCTCGTCGTGAACCTCTAGCATGCTGGAGTAAAATACAGGTTCGCTAGGTGATACAAATACAAATCCACTTGTGAGTAGGAGTTAAAGTTTCATAGTGCTAAGATTAGATAAACTTCACCAGCATTTTAGGGTATTAGGTAAAGGATAGGTTTCCACTGACTTAGCATATTAATTTTCATGCTCTCTATCATATATCCATTTTTTACAGCCTAGAAAGAATTTTGAAGTTTATTTTTTAAATAACCTATCCCATAACATATTTTTGCAGGGGGAAGGGGGGGGGGTCCCTCCCAAAAATTCCCAAAGTAGGAAGCTTAAGGTGTAGTAAAATAATGCCATTTTGATAGAGCATCAGCTGGGAAGGAATTTCGAATAAAGGTTTTAGTCACATGTGCCGTACATGTCTGGTGCAGTCCATCTACATTGACAAATGCTTAGGGGTAAATACAAAGTCCCCTATTGTGTTTCTTGGCTTGAAATGTAATTAGTATATACAAGATTTAATCAATTTTACATGGTCCTCGGAAGCGCTTGGTTTAAAAAATAAGTGGTAATTGTATAACCTCATTCCTTCAGAACTAGCAAGATACATTACAAAATATCACAAAACATGTTCTGCAGTTTACAAATTGGGAATGTGAACACTTTAAATTATTGTCAACAATACAGGAACAGCATAATCATGCCGAAAAAAAGGGGGGGGGGGGTTAGAGAGTATAGGTGCTCATTCATCTTGTTTGTAATCTTTGCAGGAAAGTATTTTACAAATTTTTCTTTCAAATCACCTAAAAAATAAATAAGAAATAAAATTCAAATAAATAAACAAATAAAAAAAAAAAAGAGGGGGGGGGGATTACATCTAGATAAGACATATTTTCTATGTTTTTTTCTGACATTAGTCCAGTTAGTTCTTTCTTTCTGACTTGGTAATATACCTGGATATTAATAATAGAAATAGAGACCCCAAAGCAATATAACTTCGAAAGATATAAAATCAGGGAGGGGGGGGGGTGTTAGGCACGATTAATTTGAAGGGAAACCAGAATTGTTTTAATACATCATAAATGTACAGTGGGGTGGAAATGAGAGAGAGTGATGTTCACGATGGATGGGTTGCTGAGGGCTTTGAGTAGGCTAGGAGTCCATGGTGGGTGGTTAAATTGAAGTTGCCTACCCCCACCAGGTGGCGGTGGGCACCTACGGTGCCCATGTGGCGAAATCGTCACCTTCAATTTAATCATTGAACTGTTGATTTTGTTGACTTTTTGTAGTTGATGTTGATATATGTGATGGTTGATGTTGATATATGTGATGTTGACTGTGAAAATTATATCTTATATAATGTAAATCTAAAGCAAAATAATATAATTAAAAGAAAATTTGTGTTGAAATGTGTCCGTAGCACGAATGAGGTCAACCCAGCGTGCTACTTTTCCCGTCAGGGAGGGCACAACTTATGTTATGTTGGGGGTATGCCAGTTTGCCGGCTGCCCCACTGTTGTGTAGACCACTGTGGACAATACCTGCCAACTCGAATAAAACATTAAACTTAAATACTTAGCATTTGTTTATTATATATAGGTCTTTGATAATACCGCATATTTAAGTTCATCTCACAATATGCGTCGTTATCAAAGCTCTATCCTTTTATTATATGTCATCATTCACCTCCTTTTTGTGAAAAAACTAATAAATTAGATAAGCCGGAATTTATTTATCCATCCATACAGTGTCGGCACTTAGTCACTAGGTTTACGGGTTATCTCCCCTTTTCTATGCATCAATGAAAGTGAAAGGTGGGTGATGAAAGTATCCGATTTATTTTTCTGTATTATGAAATACCCTCCCACCACAACCCTTGAGCTAGGTGTTAAGTATATACCCTTTCTCCTTTTATTTGTTTAAATTACGCTTACATTGTTTTACATGGGTAAGATATACCCAATTTATTAAAGTTATGGAAATGTTATTGAGAATCTTTTTCTGCTGTGGGTTTTTGTTTTTGTCTTTTCAGGTATTAGAGATTTCGTTGAAGGAGACAAAGATGCTGATCAGAATTGCCTGCTATTTCCGTATTCTGGACCTGTGGAATGATCTCTGGCCGAATACTATGCGTGACGAGGGTAAACTTGGCGAATTATCCATGATCGAGGAGTTCGGGGAAAGACGATAGACTATATACACAGTGGTCGTATTGGCGAAATCGTCACCTTCAATTTAACCATTGAACTGTTGATTTTGTTGACTTTTTGTAGTTGATGTTGATATATGTGATGGTTGATGTTGATATATGTGATGTTGACTGTGAAAATTATATCTTATATAATGTAAATCTAAAGCAAAATAATATAATTAAAAGAAAATTTGTGTTGAAATGTGTCCGTAGCACGAATGAGGTCAACCCAGCGTGCTACTTTTCCCGTCAGGGAGGGCACAACTTATGTTATGTTGGGGGTATGCCAGTTTGCCGGCTGCCCCACTGTTGTGTAGACCACTGTGGACAATACCTGCCAACTCGAATAAAACATTAAACTTAAATACTTAGCATTTGTTTATTATATATAGGTCTTTGATAATAAATGACTATGAAAATCAGTATACGACATACATTCACCAAGAAAAAGGCAAATCCAACAAATTAACAGGTATGATAATTTTTTTAAAGCCATCTTCTTTTAAATTCACACCTGAATGTAAAATTTAGATTTTAAGAGAACTTTTTTTTACATAAGTGGCAGACTGAATACTTTCAATTCCTAAAAGGAATTTCATTGCATGTGCTTGTCTGTACCTTTATATCCAGACAAACACGGACGGAAATTTCAAACTCGGAGAGTCAGCGGGGTATTTTAACCTTCATTGAGTGTAAACGACTTTGAAGTACATGTATTAAGAGCATATCTGAAATATATTTCTTCCTTTATATTTTGGTATAACATGTATATTCCCAAGTTTAAATAGTTATTGTCAAATAAATAACTTGAACATTAATGACAAAATATACAAATTAATAGTTTAATTTTCACGTTTTTAACTCTATAAATCTACACTGCAGTGCATTAATCTGAAAATTTTAAGATGTATCAACCTGCTCTTTATTTCAGGAATTAATATATATATATATATAATACGACAACAACCTAAATACATGTACGAGGTGCACGCAGTTG
>NW_026923506.1:0-22175 GCF_032062105.1 Saccostrea cuccullata | reverse complement strand
TTTCTCGCTCATGTTTCTCACTAGTCCGAAAAATCTGACGGTTTTCTGGCTTTTTTACGATTTTGATATTTTACATGCCAGGAAAACGTCAGAACCGGCGCTATTACGAAAACTGGGAAATCGCCGCCTCCAACCGGAGGTGGCATTCAGAGGTTGATTTTCGATACTTGTAAACCGAATTAAATGCTGAATTCACATTTTATCAATAGTACTACACCTTTAGTACTCACCAACATCGTTTTTATGTACTGTTTATGAAATAATATAATCCGATGAACACATTTTATCTGACTGTTGAGATTTGTTTTCATTTCGTGCATTTTAAAATCGTGCAAGTTCTGAATCGGAATGTGGAGTGGTAATTCCTATTCATTGATATTGGTGAGTTCTACGAGCATTGTGCCATTGATAAATTGTGATTTCGGCATCTAATTCGGTTCCCAAGTATAGAAAATCAACATCGAGTGGAGACGATGAAATTCCCGGTTTTCGTAATGGCGCCGGTTCTGACGTTTTCCTGGCATGTAAAATATCAAAATCGTAAAAAAGCCTGAAAAACGTCAGATTTTTCGGACTAGTTTCTCACATGCTCTTAAATAATTTATCGCCATCCATTTCAAATATAAAACAACTCAAATCGGATATTTTCAAACATCTCTTTAATACATATATAATGCACATATGATGCAGGTACACATGGGACATTTCACGACATTTTCACTTACGCTTCCGTCTTGATGCGCAGATCAAATGCATGTGATTTATATTAATAGGTATATCATAATTTTAATCAGACCTTACCCCTTACATCTTAACTCGAAAACAATCTCATTCAAGCTCATACATACACCTAGGAACGTGTTACAATGTTTTTTATGTGGCCCTCTTTGCGTGATCAATGAACTCGTGCTGATCCCCGAGTCGACTACCAACAATCTAGATAGGAAGTCTGTTTACGGTAAAATTATACCAACTGCGAGCCCGATCTAAAATCCTAGTAGACAAATGAGAATTTTGCTGTTTTATTTATTTTCTTGCTTTTTTCCTACTTTTTTTCAGCCCAAATGATATTGAAACACTTAAAAAGGTGGAAAGACGTCTTATTGTTCTCTGAACAATTAGTTTACTAGTGATTAATTAAGTCTTTCCACCTTTCTGTGGAAAGACTTCTTGAAATGCTTATGTTTACTATTATTATTATTAGGTCTTTCCACCTTTCTGTGGAAAGACCTATTGATTTCCTTCTGTTTCTTCTTTTCCTTTTTTATTAGGTCTTTCCACCTTTCTGTGGAAAGACCTCTTGAAATGCTTATGTTTATTATTAGGGCTTTCCACCTTTCTGTGGAAAGACCTCTTGAAATGCTTATGTTTATTATTATTATTATTATTTTTCTTCCCGGACTTTTGAAACCGCAAGACTTATCGAAAAACTTTGTAGTTCATGATATTGGATATTAAAAGTTATTCTGAAAAACGACCCCCCATGTTTGAACTTTGACCCCTTTCAAAGTTATTGCCCCTTTCGCAAGAAATGCTTGTTATCGCTACTCCTTTGAAACCGTAAACCGTGGAGGTATGAAACCTTCACCAATGTCTTCGACTAATTGAGAGGACTCTGGAATCTATTCATTGCGAAAGTCTTCGGTGACTCCTTCAATGAGTTATTGCCCCTGAAAGTTTTAAAGCTTACAAGAAAAATTAAAAACTTTTAAATGACAAGTGGTAAAGATATAGGACCAAGTGCATGATATCTTATGACCGTTGACCTTGAAAATAGGTCAAGGTCAAAGGTCAAGGTCATTGGAAAAGTAGAGAAATTGTCAATTTAAGCTTAAAATTCAAATGACCTTGACCTTTGACCTTGATTTTTGACCTTGACCTTGACTTCTGACCTTGACCCTTACTCAAAAGGTCGTAAAGAAATATTCATTACCTTTATCTAGATTCAGCTTCAAGTGTTAATCTCAAGTTTATCCCTCTCTTCATGACCTTGACCTTTGACCTTGATAAATGACCTTGACCTTTGACCCCATTGACCCAAAGGTCACAATCAAGCTAAAGGTCGTGGAGGTATTTACAACCATCACTCTAACAAATGCTTATAAAATACCCCCCCCCCCCACCCTTTAAAAAGAAAATCAACACCAACGTAGAGAAAATGTCTACAAGTCAAACGAAACGAAATATCGGCATAAGATTCGTAATAAAAGCAAGAATAGACCTGAAAGAAAGTGTCCTGAGAGTTTTAAGGTGAGTCTCTAAAGTATTTTGAAATTATAGTGAATATCGGCAAAATCTGCATTTTTTTTCTGTCTGAAATTTAGTTATTGCTGAGCATAAAAATTAATAAAAACTCGCATTGGCTATTTCTGCAATTATTGTTAATATCATTCGATTCTCCTGCTCTATTACGACATTTTAATACCAAGTATTCTTGCTTTCTTAGGTGTATGGAATTTATTTTAATTTTATTTAGATTTAAATCTAAATGTCGGAAATTGCGATTTTTCATATCAAATAAATTTCCACGCAATTTAGATAGGTAAAATCAATTGCAGATACCCCGCTTTATCCAGTATAGTGTAGATAAAATGTCCATGACTTACTCACTGTTTTTCCGGGATTTTGAATTTCCTCTGCAACTGACCACGTGTATTACTTTCGCTTTTACGACTCTATATATGCTAAGTGTCATTGCTTCACTGCAAATGTGTCCCATAATTATTCTAATCATTTTCCTACATACAATATCACATCAAACCGGCAAGATCTCAGTTTTTTAAGAAATTTGACCGGTACTTTCCTACGAAACTACAGGTATCCTCTTCCACCTTCAAAAAATAAATTAGTTTACAAAATGCGCTTACTTGTGTACAACTTGATGGCTCAATGGTTAGCGTGTCCGACTTACAAACTGAGGGTTGTAGGTTCAAGCCCAGCTGGAGAAACTTTTTTTTTCTTTTTTTTTTTTTTTTTTGTTTTGTTTTTTAGGTCTTTCCACCCTACTGTGGAAAGACCTATTGATTTCCTTCTGTTTCTTTTTTTCCTTTTTATTAGGTCTTTCCACCTTTCTGTGGAAAGACCTATTGATTTTCTTCTGTTTATTATTATTCTTCCCTATTCTTATTTTTCTTCCGCTGATTTTTTGTTTCGACATTTATCGAAAAGACTTTTTGTTCATCGTAAAGGTCATTAAAAGTTAGGAACAAATTTGACCCAACGCTTATGAACTATGACCCCTTTCGAAGTTATTGCCCTTTACGCAAGAAATGCTTGTTATCGCTACTCCTCTGAAACCGTAAACCGTAGAAATATGAAACCATTACAAAAGTCTTCGACTAATTGAGAGGACTCTGGAATCTATTCACTGCGAAAGTATTCGGTGACCCCTTCACTGAGTTATTGCCCCTGAAAGTCTTTGAATTTTACAAATAATTAAAAAAATTTCAAAACGAGAAGGTGTAGAGACATGGGACCAACTGCATAAGATTCAATGACCTTTGATCATGAAATTCATGCAAAGGTCAAAGGTCAAAGTCATTCCAAATTTGAGAAATTAAGCTCTTTTTACATCTTTTTTGGCTTTTAACACATACAAACTGTCCTAGCATCATTAATTTGTATTCTTAAAACTATTTTAAAGATTTGATTCGTATTCCTTAAGATTGACCCTATTTAAAATTATCGCCCTTTGTACAAAAAAACTTGTTATCACTACTCCTTCAAAACCGTAAACATAGAAATATGAAACCTTCACTAAAGTCTTCGACTAATTGAGAGAACTCTGGAATCTATTCATTGCGAAAGTATTCGGTGACCCCTTCAATGAGTTATTGCCCCTGAAACTTTTTTAATTTTAGAAATAATTAAACATTTTCAAAACGAGAAATGATAGAGACATGGGACCAACTGCATAAGATTCATTGACCTTTGATCATGAAATTAATGCAACGGTCAAAGGTCAAGGTCATTCCAAATTTGAGAAATTAAGCTCTTTTTAAATCTCTTTTGTCTTTAGACATATACTAAATGTCTTTGCATCAATAATATGTACTTTTAAAACTATTTTAAATATTTCATTTTTGTTCCCTAAGATTAACCCTTTTAAAAGTTATTGCCCCTTGTGCGAAAAACCTTGTAATCGATACTCCTCAGAAACTGTAGACCGTAGAGACACCAAACTTCACTAATGTCTTTAGGATCTTGAGGCATAACTTCACTGTATAAGTGCGAAAGGATCTGATGACCCTCATATGAGTTATTGCCCTTTAACGTCTTTGTACTTACGATTAAACCTTATAACTTAAAAACTATAGGTCGTAGAAGCACGGGGTCAATTGCATTGTGACCCTTGACCTTTGACCTTGAACATTTTTTCAAGGACAAAGGTCAAGGTCATTCAATTTTTAATTTTTAAAAAAAATTTCTATGATTTTAGACAATTTTGGTTTCTTTTTCATGGAATTTGATTTTAAGGAGACAGATATAAAACAAATTTGAAATTCAAGAAGGTGGAAAGACCTCTTATTGTTCTGTGAACAATAAGTCTCCTAGTTTTTATTATTTTTCCGCCGTGTGATTTTTTGTTTCAAGATTTATCGAAAAGATTTTAAGTTCATAAGAATGTACTCCGTAAAAGATTTTCGCAGTTGACCCTGCGTATATGAACTATGACCCCTTTCGGAGTTATTACCCCTTTCGCAAAATAGCTTGTTATCGCTACTCCTCTGAAACCGTAAACCGTAGAGGTATGAAACCTTCACCAATGTCTTTGACTACTTGAGAGGACCTTTCAATCTATTCATTGTGAAAGGATCCGAAGACCCCTTCCATGAGTTATTGCCCCTGAAACTTTTTAAATTTTACAAATAATTAAAAAATTTTAAAACGACAAGTCGTAGAGACATGGAACCAACTGCATAAGATTCATTGACCTTTGACCTTTAAATTCATGCAAAGGTCAAAGGTCAAGGTCATTCCAAAACTGAGAAATTAAGCTCTTTTCATATCTCCTTTGTCTTTTAACATATATTTAATGTCTATGCATCATTGATATGTACTCTTAAAACTATTTCAAAGGTTTCATTCTTGCCCCCTAACATTAATCCCTTTAAAAGTTATTGCCCCTTGTGCGAAAAACCTTGTTATCGCTACTCCTCTGAAACCGTAAACCGTAGAGGTATGAAACCTTCACCAATGTCTTCGACTAATTAAGGGGACTCTTCAATCTATTCATTGCGAAAGCATTCGCTGACCCCTTCAATGAGTTATTGCCCCTGAAACTTTTTGAATTTTACTTTTAATTAAAAATTATCAAAACGACAAGTCGTAAAGACATGGGACTAACTGCATAAGATTCATTGACCATTGACCTTTAAATTCATGTAAAGGTCAAAGGTCAAAGTCATTCCAAAACTGAGAAATTGAGCTCATTTTTTATCTTTTTTGTCTCTTAACATATACAAACTGTTTTAGCATCAATAATATGTACTCTTAAAACTATATTAAAGAATCAATTCGTATTCCGTAAGATTGACCCTATTAAAAGTTATTGCCCCTTTCGCAAGAAATGCTTGTTATCGCTACTCCTTCGAAACCGTAAACCGTAGAAATATGAAACCTTCACTAAAGTCTTCGACTAATTGAGAGGACTCTGGAATCTATTCATTGCGAAAGTATTCTGTGACTCCTTCAATGAGTTATTGCCCCTGAAACTTCTTGAATTTTAGAAATTATCAAAAATTTTCAAAAGAAGAAGTGATAGAGACATGGGAACAACTGCATAAGATTCATTGAGCTTTGAGCTTAAAATTCATGTAAAGGTTAAAGGTCAAGGTCATTCCAAAATTGAGAAATTGAGGTCTTTATGTATTTTTTTTTTTCTCTTAACATATACAAACTGGCTTAGCATCATTAATATGTACTCTTAAAACTATTTTAAAGATTCAATTTGTATTCCCTAAGATTGACTCTATTAAAAGTTATCGCCCTTTGTGCGGAAAACCTTGTTATCGCTACTACTTCAAAACCGTAAACTGTAGAAATATGAAACCTTCACTAAAGTCTTCGACTAGTTGAGAGGATTCTGGAATCTATTCATTGTGAAAGTCTTCGTTGACTTCTTCAATGAGTTATTGCCCCTGAAACTTCTTAAATTTAAGAAATAATTAAAAATTTTCAAAACGAGAAGTGATAGAGACATGGGACCAACTGCATAAGATTTATTTACCTTTGAGTTAAAATTCATGTAAAGGTTAAAGGTCAAGGTCATTGCAAAATTGAGAAATTAAGCTCTTTTTATATCTTTTTTGTCTCTTAACATAAAGAAACTGTCTTAGCATCATTAATATCTACTCTTCAAACTATTTGAAAGATTCAATTCGTATTCCGTAAGATTGACTCTATTAAAAGTATTCGCCCTTTGTGCGGAAAACCTTGTTATCGCTTCTATTGCAAAACCATAAACTGTACAAATATGAAACCTTCACTAAAGTCTTCGACTAGTTGAGAGGATTCTGGATTCTATTCATTGCAAAAGTCTTCGTTGACTTCTTCAATGAGTTATTGCCCCTGAAACTTCTTAAATTTAAGAAATAATTAAAAATTTTCAAAACGAGAAGTGATAAAGACATGGGACCAACTGCATAAGATTTATTTACCTTTGAGGTTAAAATTCATGTAAAGGTTAAAGGTCAAAGTCATTGCAAAATTGAGAGATTAAGCTCTTTTTATATCTTTTTTGTCTCTTAACATAAAGAAACTGTCTTAGCATCATTAATATCTACTCTTCAAACTACTGTATAGGGGATTAATTTCACGGGTTGTAATTTTCACGTTTTTCTCTCATCTGACACGATCGCGGTTTCTTGAATTCGCGGAATTTGGTACATGTATGTAATAAAAGTTACTTCCCTTGTCTCCATTTATTCCATACCATAGCTACATGTAAACGACATTAATCAGCGTTATGTCTTTGATTCACAAACAACAGGGTACGTTATTATAAAATTGTTAGATATTACAAATAATTAATTAACACAATTGCAGTTATTAATAGCCCCTAAACGTGGAATTAATTTCCTATATGCTTTTACGATGAGTGCATGTGCACCCGAGATCTTCGATACAACGCAGCGAAAAACTACTGGACGGAAATAAAACTCTTTTTGTAGTTCTACGAAATAATATCCTTCCACACTTCCTTCGTCAGGAAGTTCGATATTTATTTGAATGATTTTTTTTAAAAAACCAAAATGTCGATAAAAACTACATGAAATAATGCAGGTAACAAATACACGTGGTAACATTAGTTACGCTCAGGTAATCAAAACCCATGGCCCACGTGTTTTGATTGCTGAAACATGTAGCGTTGGCTATTAAAACAGCTTTTGAACAAACACAAATTATTATCTGCCGATTTGAATTAAAGTAAAGCGTGATAATTAAAATTAATTGAATGACAACTCGCAATTACTGAAATGACCATGGACTGCACGAACACCTTCATAAATCTATCGTAGTCTATTCTCAATTTTCCTAATGAAACATGGATATTATTGAAGATTTATTCACTGTTTCTTGAATTCACGGATTTGTTAACACCGTGAATATAGCGAATATTAACACCGCGAGTTATTTTCCCCCTATACAGTATTTGAAAGATTCAATTCGTATTCCGTAAGATTGACCCTATTAAAAGTTATCGCCCTTTGTGCGGAAAACCTTGTTATCGCGGTGGAAGGTGGAAAGACCTCTTATTGTTCTGTGAACAATAAGTCTACTAGTTTGTTTTTGTTTTTGTTTTTGTTTTTTTTTTTTATTCAAATGACATGAAAACTTAAAAAAGGTGGAAAGCCGTTAATTGTTCAGAGAACAATTAGTCTCCTAGTGTTAAACAAAAAGTAGACTATACATGGCCCCTGAAACTTTAGTATCGCTATGCCTTCGAAACCATTGATCGTAGAGATGCGAAACCTTAAACAATGTCTTCTACTACTTTAAAAACGTTGATCTTCAAATTTAGATCAAGGTCAAAGGTCAAGGTCATTCCTTATTAGGGCTTTCCACCTTTCTGTGGAAAGACCTCTTGAAATGCTTATGTTTATTATTAGGTCTTTCCACCTTTCTGTGGAAAGACCTATTGATTTCCTTCTGTTTCTTCTTTTCCTTATTTTTTATTATTTTTCCGCCGTGTGATTTTTTGATTGAAGATATATCGAAAAGATTTATAGTCCATAAGAATGTACTCTTTAAAAGATAACTGCAGTTCACCCTGCGTAAAAGAACCTTGGGCCCTTCCGTAGTTATTGCCCCTTTTGCAAAAAATGCTTGTTATCGCTACTCCTCAGAAACCATAAACCGTAGAGGTATGAAACCTTCACCAATGTCTTCGACTAATTAAGGGGACTCTTCAATCTATTCATAGCAAAAGCATTCGCTGACCCCTTCAATGAGTTATTGCCCCTGAAACTTTATGAATTTTACAAATAATTAAAAATTTTTAAAACGACAAGTTGTAGAGACATGGGACTAACTGCATAAGATTCATTGACCTTTGACCTTAAATTTCATGTAAAGGTCAAAGGTCAAGGTCATTCCAAAACTGAGAAATTTAGCTCTTTTTATATTTCTTTTGTCTTTCAACATATACTTAATTTCTATATATCGTTAATATGTACTCTTAATACTGTTTCAAAGATTTCATTCTTGTTCCCTAACATTAACTCTTTTAAAAGTTATTGCCCCTTGTGCAAAAAACTTTGTTATCGCTACTCCTCCTAAACTGTAGATCGTAGAGACACCAAACTTTCACTAATATCTTAAGGGTCTTTAGGCCTAACTTCATTGTATTAGTGCGAAAGGATCTGGTGACCCCTTTTATGAGTTATTGCCCTTTAACTTCTTTGTACTTACTATTAAACCTTATAACTTCAGAACTAAAAGTCGTAGAGGCATGGGGTCAAATGCAATGTGACTCTTATCCTTTGACCTTGAAAATTTATTTAAGGTCAAAGGTCAAGGTCACTTCAAATTTTAAAATTTTTCATTTTTTTCTAAATCTTTGTATCTTTTAATCCATTTTTAGTTTTATTTTATGGTATTTAAGGAGATAGATATAAAATAATATAGAAATAAAATAGAGAAGGTGAACAATAAGTCTCCTAGTTTTTATTATTTTTCCGCCATGTGATTTTGAGTTTCAAGATATATCGAAAAGGTTTTAATTCATATGAATGTACTCTGTAAAAGATTTTTGCAGTTGACCCTGCGTAAATGAACTTTGATCCCTTCCGGAGTTATTACCCCTTTTACAAAAAAGCTTGTTATCGCTACTCCTTCGAAACTGTAAATCATAGAGAAATAAAACCTTCACTAATATTTTCAACTTATTTAGTAGACACTTCATTGATACATTGCGAAAGTATTCGCTGACCCCTTGAAAGAGTTGTAGCCCCTGAAAGTTTTTGAATTTTACAAATAATTAAGATTTTTCAATACGAGAAGCCGTAGAGACATGGGACTAACTGCATAAGATTCATTGACCTTTGACCTTGAAATCTATAAAAAGTTCAAAGGTCAAGGTCATTCCAAAAATGAGAAATTAAGCTCTTTATATATCTCTTTTGTCTTTCTACATATACTTTATTTCTTTGCATCATGAATATGTACTCCTTCAACTGTTTCAAAAATTATATTCTTGTCCCCTAAAATTGATCCTCTCAAAAGTTATTGCCCCTTGAATGAAAAATCTTGTTACTGCTATTCCTCTGAAATCATAAACCGTAGAAAAATGAAATCTTCCCTAAAGTCTTCAAGTCCTTGATGATTGATTCCTTGAACAGTTGAAAAGTTATTGCCTCTTTCATGATAAACCTTGTAATCCCTACTCCTCCAAAACCGTAAACCCTACAGGTACAAAAACTTTACCAATCTATTCAACTAATTTACTAGACGCGTCTTTGTGTAACCCCTTTCAAAGAGTTATTTTCCCCGAAAGTTTTCTAATAAGGAAAAAAAATTCAAAATGATAAGTAGCAGAGACATAAGACCAACTGCATTGATTTTTCTGGACCTTAAATCTTGAAGGTTAAGTCAAGGACAAAGGCCAGTGTCATTTCAAATATGAGAAATTAAGCTCTTTTCATAACTCTTTGTCTCTCAACATACATCTTTGCATATTTAATAAGTAATCTTAAACTATTTCAACAATTCTTTTTTGTTCCCTATTTTTAAACCCTATAAAATTATTGTCTTTATCAACGTCTTTGACTAGTTAAGGTCACTCTTAATGAATTCAATGCGAAAGGATTCTTAAAACTCTCTTATGAGTTATTATGCCCCTAGAATTTAATGAAGTTTATAAATATTGAAATATTTTACAAATAATGAAATTATAGGTTGGAGAGACATAAGACAAAACCAGCATAAGTTTTTTCAATCTTTGATCTTAAAATTTACAAGGTCAGGGTTATCTAAATAAAGAATTTTTATATCTCTGGTTCTTCAAAGATCTCTTATTATTAGGATCTGGTATTTTTTTTTTTATTTATTTTTTAGCTATTAAGATCATATTTGCCTTCTAATAAGATTGATCTATGAAAAAAAAAATGCAAAAATCAGTTTTTAAGTTTGAATTTTAATTATTGTTAAATATGCTAGCTACCAAACATTTAGGTCAAGCTAATTAAGTTTAATGTTTTTCAAAGGATTACTTTTTGAAGAGAAAAATTAATAAGCTTTTCACGAGTTGGAAGAACTCAAGGGATGTCTTAAAATATACTATAGTATCTAAATGAGAATGCCAAATTTAGCAGAATCTAAAATTGAAAAAAGACTTCCATAATTCATAACTACATGTACACGTGGAAATTTAAAGATCAGATTTATTATAAAAAAAATTATTATAAATATGATCACAATTTTTCCAGTACACTTTGGCAATTCATGAATTTCATAATATGCTAAAAAAAAAAGGCAAAGTTCTAAAGCTGACATAGATATGATGACCATTTGTAAAAAAAAAAAAATTCAGGTTACTACCGATATGTCACATTTTTTCTATGTCTGAAATATTCAAATGTGTGCTAAACAGCTGCAAAATGGGAAAAAACCACAAGGGACATTCAAAAGTGTACCCACAGGAGTCGGAAATTTTGTTAATAAATTGAAAATAAATGATAAACAGGCATAATTCCTACCAGTGAGCGTCTCGAGCGGTTTTTTCTTCAAATAAATTCCGGAACGGATCCGTCTTTAAGTCGCGTTTTATTTCACCGTCGTCTTTTTCCGGTTGTGAAACCACGTTGGCACTGGATTCTCGGATTTCTCCGACTTCTCGGTTCTCACCGTTCTGACTCTCTGGCGTTGCTGGTACTCGTTGACTTTGTTTAGAATTTCTCATCAAATCAACATACGCCTCTAAAGTAAGTTTTAGTTTCTATGAAGTTGTTTTTAGAATGTTCTTTGTTGAAAACCACAGGTACTTGGGTCGTGGTTTATAAATATTTATAATGTACCTTATTGATATGTAAAAAAAGTAAAGGTATGCAGGCTCCGTAATGGCGTCTGCTCAACTCGCTTGTTTACATGGCCTGTTCTCTTTAAAAAATGCAGCACCTACCGATATAGTTAGAATAATCTAACTGTGTCTCGGTACAGGCCCTCACCACAGTTAGAATACGTCCCATATACTTGCAACGTAGCGAATCGGAGCTGATCCGCTCCGAAACGATTTTGAAGAATTTAAAATGATTTGCACTGGGAATAACTACCAAAATAATCAAAACAAACCTTCTTGAGATTGCTTATGCCTTTTTTCCCAAAAAATAATCCATATAAATACGTAAATCCAATTAATTTTCTCAACGTTTTTCTCTCCATTCAAATGTTTACATTCGGAACTCTCTAGATTGTTCCTAGTAAATGCACTATCGCCCGTGTTTCTTTCTGCTACATTACGAATACACGGAACGAATTCTATCGTTAAACCGGGTCCGTAGGACAATATAATTTTAACGATAGAACATTCTATCTACTACCGATATTTCTGCACCGAACGCCTCAGAACATTGATTACTAATTGTAAATATCCTCACATCTTGCAAATAATTCCTAAAAGGTGATTTTTAAACAATTTTTCAAACTTTTCGTTAACGTGCCCGGAACTAAATGCATATACTAAAACCCGAATCAAAATGAAGAATTCCGGCCACTCAGACACTCCAAAATTCTAGAGGCATCCCGAGAAATTTAAATATAACTTGAAATTTCCATAACTATTTATAATTTTCTCGGAATGCCTCTAGAATTTTGCAGTGTCTGAATGGCCGGAATTCTTCATTTTGATTCGGGTTTTAGTATTTGCACTTAGTTCCGGGCACGTTAACGAAAAGTTTGAAAAATTGTTTAAAAATCACCTTTTAGGAATTATTTGCAAGATGTGAGGATATTTACAATTAGTAATCAATGTTCTGAGGCGTCCGGTGCAGAAATATCGGTAGGTGCAGCATTTTTTAAAGAGCACAGGCCATGTAAACAAGCGAGTTGAGCAGACGCCATTACGGAGCCTGCATACCTTTACTTTTTTTTACATATCAATAAGGTACATTATAAATATTTATAAACCACGACCCAAGTACCTGTGTTGAAAACGATCCCAGAAAAAAGACGAATGGGATGGAAAGAAGATTAACTGAACTGCTGCCTGTTCATGACAAGTTCCAAGATTATGCTAGAGTCTTAGAATATTCCCTATCAATATTGAAGGTTATGAAAATGACATTGATTCTCTGTACATTTTTATCTGCATAATTACACAGTTGACCAGGTCAAGTCCAAAGACTATTTCTACCTACGTAGCTATTAATAGCTACATAGGCAGGTCCAGCACAATCTCTTGATTAAGCTATATAGCTTTAAAAAGCTATATAGCTTTATCAAGCTATTCAAAATAGCTTGATAAAGCTATTTATATGCAATTTTTCACAAAAACATTTTTTAAAAGAAATAAACAAAAAGTCGCAAGTATTTGACTATTCATATCAAAACTACAGCCCAAATCATAGAAAGTTCTAACATTGCTGCTGTTGAATACTTTTAAGCAAAATATGAATTTCCATTGTTTGAGTAACTGTGTGTGCGGTGAGGCGTGGGTAAGTATGATTGCTTCTCATTGTGCTGAACTGTTACTAATCAATTATCCTGTTGGCCATAACTGGCCTCCTTTATAATTTCATTCAAGAAATAACTGTGTGGTCACTCATCATTAGCCCCAAAACTTTTAAAACTTTGAGTACAAAGTCTCTCAAGAAGACGCAATTTGGTGAGTGATTTTTACATGCATTGTATTCAGAAGAGTACAAAGTTTAATATTTCCACTGCACCAAGGTGCGACTTTTTGCACATGTTGAAAAAATAACACATTTGAGAAAAAAAGTCTGAGAAAATAGCTTAATCAAGCTATTCTGAATATCTTAATAAAGCTATATAGCTAAATCAAGCTATATAGCTTAATAAAGAGATTGTGCCGGACCTGATAGGTACTTAAACCTATACCCAAAGTAGCTATTTTTTATCTACTTTCTGTATTATCTTGCAATTTGTGCCCAAAACACTGAACAGCACAACATGGTGAATACCATATTATTTTATACAGTCACACCAATGATGAAAACAAAATTTTGTCCAAAAAATGATTACTTCATGAATCTGCAATTTTACATAACTTTGTATGCAAATTTGATAATATACGAAGTAATGATTTTTTGGCCAAATGTTTGCCCTATCCATCATCAGTGTGACTGCATGTAGCAAGAAATTTGGTGCTCACCATGTTGCGCCGTTCCTGCATTTGGCCACAAATGCAAGTAAAGCAGAAAGTAGGTAAAAATACCTACTTTGTGTAGGTTTAAATACCTATACGTAGCTATTAAAAGTTACATAGGTAGAAATAGTCTTTGGACTTGACCTGTTGAATACTAGAGGCTGAAAAATACTGTATATTGATTGAATCGACCATTTGATGCAAATACAGTGAAATATCAGTATCTCGAAGTTGAGGGGACCTGGATACAACTTCGAGATATCCGGGGGTTTGAGATATCCGAAGTTATCTTTCAAAGTCGGATCAATAATTTCTCGTTTTTGGTATATATCTTCATGCATAACACTATCCTATATAACGAATTATGTAGTCTTTATGGTAAAGATTCAAAGCATATTCACAATTAATATTAAGACAAAACAATGTTTGTTTCTTTCTTTATCGTGAATAATTGTAAAACAATTTAATATACATGCCTTATTGCTAATACAACGAGTTTTACATTTTCCAGGTCATGCGTGCGTGGTCAAACGGGATGTATCATTAGCGTTATAGTTGAAGAACCTTCTCCGTAAGAAAAGAATAAGACAAATTTTTTAAAAAACATTATTTGATTAAATTGAGTTTTATTTAGAGCGCTAAAAATTTAATCAGTATTTAAACTGTGTACTTGAATAATATTAATAGCTCACTTATATAATATTACGAAGTACTACTGAGGAACGAAGTTTACGAAACTAACAATGCAAATGGCGGTCAAGGTTATCTATTTATATGCAGATGAACACGAATTTAATCTATCACTGCACTGTGCATTACACACTACATCTTAACCGTTTGATTTAAGGTTATCGTGAAAATAAATTGTGTTTTATGAATTTACGATTTAAATTATACAGAGCATATTATTTAATGCAATATCGGTAATACTTTCTGTTTTTATTTACTGAATTTCTGCGAATTTTAAGTTGTTTTATCGGTCGCAGACTACACCAAACACCCAAGCTGTGATACCAATTACCCAGATACCCAACATAAGCTTGGGATTAATTAAGATTACCCCGGTTTGAAGGTGTTAATTAATAGTCACTGGCAAGAGTTTGTGAAGTCACGAAGCCAGATGTGTTCAGTAGACCGAAAAATTCACTGCACTTCAAGATAAACCAGGTAAAATAGGGCTTGGGACTTTGAATATACTTTGACATAAGCGGGGTATTCGAGATTACCGTGTTTGAGATATCAGGTGTTTTTTTTAAATCATATATATAGAGAAAATGGCCGGGACCGACAACCGACTTCGACATAAGCGGGGTATTCGAGATATCCCATGTTCAAGATACTGATATTTACCTGTATCAAAAAATAATAAAATGAGTTGCTTCTACACTATAACAAATATTTTTATCTCTAAGTAAATTTCCTCTTGCCTGTTCAACAGAGCTAGTGCTAATGAACATTTCTGTTGAAAATGTATAAATAAGGAATTTTGGCAAGCACTCACAAACATTCACTCTTTTGAACAGGAATCATCAGGTGTCATTACTTTGACATTCCTGCCAGTACATGTTTTATTTTAATAAATTCCATGCAAAGGTGGAGTATAAATTATAGCTCATAAATTGGTATGACAGCTTGTATGTTTGGTGTAGGGCTGTGTATTGACCAAAAAATTTCTATAACATTTGATACAGTATTTTTTTAAGTGATACATTGTTATTTGTTATACCTTTAGAAATTTGTTCCTATACAATTCTATACAAAAAAAGTCTAACATTTCTAATGTTTTGCTGAGCGGGCATAAAAAAATCAATGTTGGACCGCTGAGTGAGATGTTGGACCGCTCGGAGAGATGTTGGACCGCTTACGTCACAGAGTGGGCGGAGCTTAATCTCATTTTCATTCGCTGGTGTTAAACATTGACAGATCTGATGTTACATCACGGAATGAAGTACAAAATACATGTAAATATATTTAAAAAAAATAAAATAAAATGAAAGGTATAACAAAACATTTATTGACAGAGTTCTCGGGCAAAATGCGTTTTGTCGAACCCTCGAACCAAACTGTCTGCCTTCGGCCTAACGGCCTCAGGCAGACAGTTTGGTTCTTGGGTCCGACAAAACGCATGTTGCCCTCGAACTCAGTCAATAAATGTATAATATTACATTCTTAAGTAAGACCATCAAAAAAAGTCATATAAAATCATTAAATGCATGAAAATTGTAAAAACAAGAGTGTTTTATAACCCATTTCAAAGTTCATGCCTCAAAGTCTTTACTAGAGCTAAAAGAAATGTTCGAACATTCGCGAATGCATAGTTTTTCATGAAAATTTGAATGAAAAATTTGTATTCAAATATTCGGTATTTCATGCAATAAATTGTGTAGGCCTATCCACTGACTTTTTGACCACTGTGACAGTGGAAAAAGAAGCAAACAAAAGCAAATACATGTATAAAGCAGGTTGTAAACTTTGTCCAAATGGTACTATTGGCCTGATAAAAACACATCAAATTTATTTAATCATCTTCAAGTCAAACATTCATCAACCTCATGTATCTTAATTTAGATATATGACATTGACTGCCATGATTATCAAAAGTAATAAAAAATTTATATTGTGCGAAGAAAAATAATCCGAATCAACAAACAGAATTATTTGATAAGATTTATAATTTATAAATAATTGCAGAAGTCATATTCATATATGAAAAATATACATTATATTATTCTTACTTTTTTGAGAACGTTATATTATAAATTCAAATATAGATGAAAACATTTACAGGACGTTTCCAGAAATGAACCGTTTTTAGCTCACCTGAGCTGAAAGCTCAAGTGATCTTTTCTGATCACATTTTGTCCGGCGTCCGTCTGTCTGTCTAGCTGTCTGTCCGTCTGTCTGTAAACTTTTCACATTTTCGACTTCTTCTCAGGAACCGCTGGGCCAATTTCAACCAAACTTGCCACAAGGTATCCTTGGGTGAAGGGGATTCAAGTTTGTTCAAATGAAGGGCCACGGCCTTATTCAAGGGGAGATAATTGGGAATTAATGAAAATTTGGTGGCATATTTAAAAAATCTTCTTCTCAAGAACCACTGTGCCAGGAAAGATGAAACTTATGGGGAAGCATCCTCAGGTAGTGTAGATTCAAATTTGTTCAAATCATGACCCCCCGGGGTAGGGCGGGGCCAAAATGGCCGACCAAAGTTTTACATAGAAATATATAGTAAAATTCTTTAAAAATCTTCTTCTCTAGAATGGCAAAGCCATAATTCATCATATTTATATGGAAGCATGTTCAGGTAGTGTAGAGTCAAGTTTGTTCAAATCATGACCCCTGGGGGTAGGGAGGGGCCAAAATGGCCGACCAAAGTTTTACATAAAAATATATAGGAAAATTCTTTAAAAATCTTCTTCTCAAGAATGACAAAGCCATAATTCATCATATTTATATGGAAGCATGCTCAGGTAGTGTAGATTCAAGTTTGTTCAAATCATGACCCCGGAGGGGGGGGGGGGGGGTAGGATGGGGCCAAAACGGCCGACCTAAGTTTTATATGGGAGCATGTTCAGGTAGTGTAGATACAAATTTGTTCAAATCATGACCCCCAGGGGTAGGGTGGGGCCAAAATAGCCAACCAAAGTTTTTAAAGATATATATAGGAAAATTCTTTAAAAAATAGCAAATCCATGATTGGTCATGGGACTACTTTTGGATTCAAACTTTACAATAAAAAGCCATTTTCTACTTTTTCCTACCCTTAGTGCTCAGGTGAGCGATGTGGCCCATGGGCCTCTTGTTTTGTTTTATGAATATGACAGTAAAACATGACTAGCACCTGCTGGTTTGGTTATCGCGCATTTTATGTAATTGAAATGCAATACATTGACCTAATTCAAAGAAGTAAAGAGGCATATGCTTGTTGATAATGATTCTTTTTTTGTTTTATTTTTTTTTCTTGAAAATAAACACAAGTCCTATTGTACATTATATGTCAGACGACTTTGAAAAGATATTTATTTCTTCCATCTATCTTAAATACATTGATTTCTCGCATAGTAAAACAATAGGATATGCAAGTATATGAAAAGGCATAACTCTTTAATTTTTTACTATGCTATTACTTTGATATGAATCTACAAATACACATTTTTTAAAAAATATTATTTTTTCTTTAAAAATATTTTAACTTACATACATCAGAGTTCTAGATTTTTATGGAAGTTTTTGAATACCCAATATACTGACTACTGTAAAAGTACTTTTTTCCACATGGTATTTATTTACGGTATGTAAACAATTTTTCCATGGAAATTTGTCCAAGCGTACTTGATATAAATGTAAGGCATATAGTACGGTAACATTCTAGAAAATCCACATACTTTTCTACCCACAGATTAAACAGAAATTGAGATTCCATGGAATTATGACCCTGTGGAAGAAAGTACGTCTACAGTATACATGTATATATATATTCAAGTATATAATTTAATTCTAGTTGTAACACATCATTTCATTTGGTAAAAGATTTAATCCATTTTGTTTAATATAAAGGGGGACTTTATAGTTGAAAATTGAAAAAGACGTAGGGGGCACTTATAGGGGCAGGGGCGGTTAATAGGGATATGCGGTTCTCCCCTTGATGTAACTTTTTAATAATGCTAAAGGAGTATATATGATAAGATCCAATTTTGGCCCCCTAAAAATCAATATTTTAGAATGACGTTCAGGTATGTTTTATTGATATTTATTTTGTAGAAGAGATTAGATAAAAAATATTTCCAAGATATTTTTCACATTTATATGCACTCACTAGCTGTAAATGACATTAGAAATAATGCTATTTTTGCTATCTAGCAAAGAAGCCAAAAAATATGCCTTCTTTCTTGATGTTTTTTTTTATTGGAAACATAGAGCGCAGTGTAGAACATACATACTTTTTCTGTCACTAATTAGTATTGGATAGATACATCTTTGGTAAAAATATAAAGCTTGTTCTAGGCTGCGCTCTATATATTCTGGAAGAAAAACTGCTTGAAAATGAGCAGTATTATACAAAATATGCTAAAATGTTGGGAAAACGCGATTTTTGTGATGTCATATTTCAAAAAATAACAGCATTTTGATAAAAATGAAACTGACCAATAAAGGTCACATATATAGCTGTACAATTTAAGACAATATATAAAGTAAAATTAAGATATTCATTTTAAGGGGCCAATCGAGACACTTACCACATATCACTCTTTGACCCCCTTTTACAGAGGAAAAATTGTCTTATTGTCTACACTGAACTAATATTATAAGGAATGAGGCTTATTTCAGCTTATGTTATAGGATATAGCAAGTTATGTTATAGGCCTAAAAAAAATTAGTTTGTTTGCAGTTGCTTACTGACCCACTGGAAATACCACTGACCAAAACTTTTTTTTTAGCCATTTTGTAATTTTTTTTTCAATTTAATATCAGAATATTGAAACTATCATTTTCAAATTTTGACTTTTTTTTTTTTTTAGCAATCAATGATCTTTATTACTATGATAAGAGTGGAAGTTACTCATGTTTAGTAGTAGGAACATGAAAAGCTCTATTATTTGTTATCTAACAAAAATTTGATTAAAATAAAAAGAATGCCTACCTACGTACTCAGTCTAAAATTTATGCGCCGACAACTGCAAACAAAGGTTTTTTTTAAGGTTATAGCCTTCTATCGTATACCAAAAGTTGAAAAAATAAGCTTCATTCCTTATAATAAATACATAAATTGATTTTTCATAGTGAATTTGAACTAAACAATTATGTATTATATGTATTAAGTTACCCAGAAAATCAGGTGTGAAATATTTCTTGTCACTAAATAATGTCCCCCCCCCCCAAAAAAAAATCATGATGTGACGTAGCAGTGACGTTGCAGTCTAACAGTTCTTATGTTGGACCGGCAGACCAGTCAACAGTGAAATTGTTAGACCGATGTAATAAACATTTCTTTTATTGGACTTTTTATTAGTAATAAATATATAAGGGTATAACAAAAAGATATATCTTTATAATATTAGGGATGTCAACGAGTACCCGGTTAACCGGGTACTCGATCGAACGTCCGAGTATCGAATACTAAAATCGGTACTCGGTTACTCGGATGTGTATTTTTGAATATTTCTAAGCTTATTTATTAATGAAATAAACAATCTGTTTAAAAAGGTAAAATACTCATTGCACTTGTACATACAGTAATTAGGGTTTCCTACTCCTCTAAATGACCGTTATCGCCCGTGGCAGTTTTTATACAGTAATTATCGTGACCAAGCGCCTGTTACCTGGCTTTTCTCACCTTCGACTGTCTTCTACCCTTATTTTTTGATTTTCTTTAATTATTTGTTTTCACTGAACATCTTTTAAGATCTGTTATGATTAAATAAATTAGATAATTTTGTCAATTCTCCGAGAAGCCGTAATTTCTCGGGAATAGAGACAGATGATATTACACGTGCGACTGTTGATATGGTTGTGTTTACATGCCAATACATGTACAAATAGTTGACGGCAAAGGCTTAAAAAAATTATGCCCATCATTACACCAAACTACAAAATACCGTCCCGTGAAACTATAAAATCTAGGATCGAAAAGTATATGAAAATCGTAAATCGGCTCTGTTAGAACTTGGTCAAGTTCAAGTCAAACTGTACGACTGATATATACAATGTACCTTGACGTCAAATGCAACAAAGAGTTACATTACAATTACGGAGTAGATTATTTTTTTTAAACAAAAACACCATGAACCACTAACGATTTATTTCTTGTGTTAATCTGATAACTAATTGAACTTAAATAAATGTTGTATTAAATTTCGTCGGGCACGAAGTTCTAATCATTGGTACAACAGAACTGCATTTACGTGTATACATGTGGTTTTATTTCTACAAGTGTTAACAATGTTTTACATTTATCAATTTACTTGTTCATATTTACACTTTTACCGAGTACCCGGGTACTCGATCGGAAAAACGTCCGAGTAACCGAGTATTAAAAATTGACCGATTTGACATCCCTACTTTATATGTACCATTTCATTGTTACTTTCATTAAATTTGGTTTTATAGCAGTTCTTCATAACATTAGAAGACATTTATAATAAATATACACTTGTCTATAAGCACTGAGTATTTTTTGATCCCTTTGTCTTCAATTTTGTGGAGAAAATGACAAAATTTAATTGTTTTTGTTTTTTGAAATTTGCCCTAATTATACATATTTTGCATCATTTTTCAAATTCTATGGTAAGAAAACTCCTTGGTTAATGATACGTAGGTTATTTATTTTCTTCTTTCAAGGAAGACTAAACTTTCACATCAGATATAACTTATTTTCTTTTTTGTGGGAACATTTAGGCACTTGGCTCAATTTTAATGAAACATAAACTATTAAATAGTTAGAATGCACTAAGATGTGTTGCGATTAAATTTTTTAGATTAGTTACTTGGTGATAAAATTTTTAAATGACATTATATAATTGAAATAATTAACTTAGATTTGGACATAAGGATATGTCAACCACAAATTTACAGCCACCTACTATTAAGATTTATTTTAAAATCAATGATGGTTTAATAGTTTATGGCATAAAATCATCAAACCCCTTTAGTTAATATGACTTTAATACGCTAGTTCAAATGTTGCCTGGACATATATAGAATTTATCTGGAAGTTAGCAGAATAGTAACTTTAGATTTGTAGGTATATTCTTAATATAATTTTTTGAAAACAAGGGCTCTTTTACATGCGGCTATTGTTTTCTAAAAAAAAATAAAACAGATGATTAGCATAAGTAAGCTGGGAAGGAATACTTACAGATATTTTCTATAACTTCACTAGTACCTTTATAAATCCACATACAACATGTACAAGTATAAAAAAACATTCTTATTTTTATGCACCTGGATCGATAGATCTGAGTTATATATTGTTTTTGTCCTGTCTGTTTGTCTGTTTATCTGTTTGTCTGTTTGGCTGTTTCTCTGTTTGTCTGTCTGTTGTCAACTTTAACCTTCACCATAACTTTTGAATCATGAGAGATAGAGACTTCATATTAAATATACATATACCACCAATGAAGCTCTTGCAAATGACACCAATATCAATGACCTTGTGACCTTGACTGTGACCTATATGCTAAAAATAGCTTTTTTGAACTTTCCCCATAACTTTTGAATCATGAGAGATAGAGACTTCATATTTGGTATACCTACTCCACTAATTAAGTTCTTTTAAATGATACCAATGTCAATGATCTTGTGACCTTGACTTTGACTTATCTCCTAAAAATATTTTTTTTAAGTTTGTTGCCCA
>NW_026923505.1:0-22000 GCF_032062105.1 Saccostrea cuccullata | reverse complement strand
CAATAAATTTGCTTGCTTTATGATTTATGTTCTATTGACTGATATCTTATATTGATCTTTAAATATTGATCTAAACAAGTAATCTAATAATATCAATAGTATTGTCGAAATGAAAAAAAAATAAAATATAGATATAACGATATAAATATATGAATATTTGCGAGAAAGAATTCCGAAAGTGATGTTTTTGAATGATCTTAACGGAGGTGGGAATTCTACATGTAATGAATCTTTACTCAATAGCGATTCAGTAAAAGCTTATGTGCCATGTTTTTGCAATCGTGTTATTATAGGCTGAAACAAATTCAAAAATATTTTGAAAAATTGAGATGGAGAGACATCAATAGTTAGATACATAGGAGGCTATTGTACCGGTCACCACTTTTGAAGAGGAATTTCATTTCATTTTGAAGGTGACTGGGGAAGTTCACAACACAAATATAACATAACGGATGACTTACTGTGTATTAACATGCATTCTCTGTAAGCACCAAAAAATCTTGGAAACGATATATCTCCGATTTTGATGAAATTTGCACCACAGGTGCACCTTGGTACAAAACCAGAAAATATGGTGTAAGAAGTTTCCCACGTGCACCCGGTTGCCATGGAGACGGATCCATCGAATTTGGCCATTTTCGGCCATTTTTGACCAAACAAAAACATGAAAATTGAGGAAATATGAATGCATTATTATCTTTATGTAATGAACTCAAATATAAATCTTTGTATCATAAGAAAACATCAATTGTTAAAGAATACAGGGCATATAACCAGTTATTCCAGAATTGACCCCACTGTTATACATGTAGAACGGTTCTGCAAAATAGCATAGTTTCTCAAAATGTGAAAAATGGAAAATTTGGCATTTTTTGAGAAATTTAAGGTTAAATAAAAAAAAATTGTCTACGGAAATTCTTCAAATCATATGCGTGTCGTCAAACGTCAGTATTAGTAGTGTCCCCTCATGAAAAAATTGGAGTGGGATCTCAATGCTATTTTTAGTAACATGTATCTAAATATAGACATATTTCAGAAAAATCCAAAAAATGAAATTTGGACAGAGTTTAAGTTGCCATTGCTAGGTAATTATGAAATATACTGTAAAAGTCAATATGCTTATGTCCGAGACTGGATACCAATAACTACCATGCATATTATTTTCAGGGATTTCCGTTTTCTATTTATAGCTTCAAATGCCTAAATATAGACATGTCTCATAAAATGATGAAAAATGTCAATTTTCCATCATTTCGAAGCTCCACTGAATCATAAATAATAAAAATATGGATCTCTCCAATATTTCATCAATAAGAACAAGGAATAGTATAATATCTCACAAATTATTGAGGACAGGCTCTCATCTCTATAAATAGTACAAATGTCTAAAAATAGACACATATGAAATTAACTGTTTAATGTTGATTTTCCACCAATTCTCAAATTAGAGATGGGAAATTTACCGACTTACTGTCATTAAATGTAACTGATATTATGTGACTGACAAAAACAAAAGAACATTCAATGGAATGCAGCATGATAAGCAGAGGTTTCCATTTCTATTTATAGTAACACATGTTTAAAAATAGACGTAAAGCGAAATATCGGGAAAATGTCGTTTTTTGTACTTTTTTTCTAAAATTTTGGATGAGTAATTGCTGACTATCTGTTTTTAACTGCTATTGGCATATGGTGACCAACAAGTAAAAGAAAGTCTCATATCAAATACAAAATCAGAAGCAGTGGTTTCCATTTCTATTTATAGTAACACATGTTTAAAAATAGACGAACTGCAAAATATCGGGAAAATGTCGGGTTTTTTGTACTTTTTTCTCACATTTTGGATGAACAATTGCTGGCTATCTGTTTTTAACTGCTATTGGCATATGGTGACCAACAAGTAAAAGAAAGCATTACCGGGTATATCAAAAACAGAATGAGAAGCAGAGGTTTCCATTTCTATTTATAGTAACATGTGTTTAAAAATAGACGTACTGTAAATTATCGGAAAAATGTCATTTTTGTACTTTTTTCTCACATTTTGAATGCATAATTGCTGACTATCTGTTTTTAACTGCTATTGGCATATGGTGACCAACAAGTAAAAGAAAGCCTTATATCAAATACAGAATGAGAAGCAGAGGTTTCCATTTCTATTTATAGTAACATGAGTTTAAAAATAGACTTGCTAAATTATCGGGAAAATGTAGTTTTTTCTATTTTTTCTCACATTTTGGATGAGCAATTGCAGACAATATGTTTTTTACTGCTATTGGCATTCAGTGACCAACAAGTAAAAGAAAGCATTTATGAAATACAGAATGAGAAGCAGAGGTTTCTGTTTCTATTTATAGTAACACATGTTTGAAAATAGACATGCTGCAAATTCTCGAGAAAATGTAGACTTTCGCACTTTTTTCCTAACATCAGGGATGGTCAAAGTGGAGACAAACGGTTTTTATTTGTTATTGACAGAATATGACTAACGAGTATGATGTTTGAGGGTATTTTTACATTTATGCCTTTAATAACACATATCTATAAATAATCAGGAAAATAAAGAATCGTTCGTTTTTCTCAAATTAGGGATATGAAATTTGCGGTCAAACTTTCATTAGCTGTAACTGACATGGCTAATTGTATTCGGCGCGCCTACGCGTCCACCTCATTCCAATACATGTATCACAAATGTATGTTCTCCCTGCATTAAAACACTCAAATGACAGCGATTTTCTTAATGAATTAAGCATTATCGTTTATATTCAGGTCGACAGCCCGAGCCCAATTGAATTTTTTTGTTAGGTGCATCCAGAAAACTTCCCTAGGAGGCAGTGGCTCAAATCACTATGTCAGTTTTAACTAGAACTGTCCAAACGGGACTAAATACCTCCGCTGGGTTTTTCAAAGGAGTTAAATCATGAATATTTAATGGATCTAAGAGAAAAGTGAAATGCTAAAACATTGTTAATGCAAATGTAATTTCTCATAATATATTCATAAATGAAACGAAGGCTCATCCTTATAATAAAAAACCCAGACTAAATAGACGGACCAGACACGAATTATGAACTTTTTCTGTCAGTGACCTTGGCCTTGCATTAATGACCTTGGATCAACGTCATGACAGAAAATCAGATAATAAGCAAGGTTTGTGTGAAGTAGTAGATTGAGGTTTAGCCATGAAAAAGATATGGACCAGACACAAATAATAAAACTTTTTCTTCAAGTGGCTTTGAACTTCCCGAAATGATTTTGCGTCAAGGTCATGACACACTCTTAGGTCATGAGTAATCTTTGTGTGAAATAAGAACCTACCAAGTTCATCCATAAGAAAGATATTGAGCGGACACGAATTATGAAATTTTTCTTCCAGTGAACTTGAACTTCCCAAAATGACCTTGGTTGAAGGTCATGACACACCCTTAAGTCATGGACAGTCTTTGTGTGAAATGAAAACATACCAATTTTATCCATAAGAAAGATCTGGACTTGACACGAATTATGAAATTTTTTAGTGACTTTGAACTTCCCTAAAGGATCTTGGCTCAAGGTCATGAAACAATCTTAGGTCATGGGCAATAATTGTGTGAAATAAGAACATACCAAGTTTATCCATGAAAAAGATATGGACCGGACACAAATTATGAAATATTTCTTCCAGTGACCTTGAACTTCCACAAATGTCCTTGGACCAAGGTCATGACACATTCTTATTGCACGGGCAGTCTTTGTGTGAAATGAGAACCTACCAAGTTTATCCATAAGAAAGATATTGAATGGACACGAATTATGAAACTTTTTTCAGTGACCTTGAACTTCCCTAAATGACCTTGGGTCAAGGTTATGACACAATCTTAGGTCATGAGAAATTTTTGTGTGAAATAAGAACATGCCAAGTTTATCCATAAGAAAGATGTGGACCGGACACGAATTAATTTTTTTCTTCAGTGACCTTGAACTTCCCCAAATGACCTTGGGTCAAGGTCATGACACATCCTAAGGTCATGGGCAATCTATCTGTGGAGTAGTAGATTCTAATGTTCCTCATTAAGGAAGATATGGACCGAACACCTTTGCACAGACAGATTGACAAGCTGATTCCTATATACCCCCAAACTTCGTTTGGGGGGGGGGGTAATAATAAAGTTGAATATCCCAGGGATCCAGATCCCCTTTGATCCATGCATGCCTTACCAGAATTTGTTCAAAAGTAATCCGAAATTTGCCCAAATGTTTTGAGTTGGCTTAATTTCGATTTCTCTCTCTCTCTCACTCTCTCTATACATGCATATTTTCTAGACTTTAACTAAAGCATTTAAAAATATTTGTTGTTTTAGTTTTATAAAATTATTTTACGTATAAACATACATGTATGTTGGAACCGGGGGGGGGGGGGGGGGGGGGGGTTCAAAGATAGACATCATATAGGTAATAAACATTTGGGAGTAGATTTAGCCCCCCCCCCTTTTTTTAAGCAGGCATGTTGCAGTGTATTCGAATAAGGGTAAGTGGTAGTGTTTGAAAGGAAAAAAATGGTACTGAAAGAAGTTCGAAGTAGATGAGGTTTTCATGTTTGGACCCCCCTCTTCACTTTAATTTGCTTCCGACACGAATTTTGTTATGACCCTAGTGTTTTATCTCCTTCTTAAAGACTTGATTTTCATGGCAATAAGCTGTCATACATTGGTATCAGTGTTTGAAAAAGATTCCTTGTTACGTTTTAAAATACTACTACTACTAAAAATTAACTTGTCTTTATGAGAGGATGGGGAGTAACTTTAGTTACAGAAATGGCTTTGCTATTAATAGGCGTTTAAACTAATATTGGTCAGAAATATAAATTATTAGCTTAGTGAAAAATCGAACAGAGAAAAGGTAATATTCTTTCATTCAAGAATACTTTGTGGCAAGTTAAATTGAAATTAACCCAGTGGTTCTTGATAAGAAAATGAAAATATAAAAGTTTTCAATGAGAACGACAACGACTGACAAAGCACAAATGATCATAAAAGCTCACTTGAGCCTTTATTTTAAAAACATGTGTTACTATAAATAGAAATGGAAACCCATCTTATTATGCATTTTGGTTACTGCTCTCTTGTACGTGTCGTTTACATTATGTCAGTTACAGCTACTGAAAATTTGACTGCAATTTCCTATCCCTAATTTGAGAAAATAGAATGATTCTATATTTTCTTGATTAATTGCTGAATGTCTATTTATAACTATACGTTAGTAGAGGTAGAAATGGAAAAATACCTTTACACATTATTCTTATACATTTTTGCTTAAGCTTTTTCATGCTCGTTAGTCACCTTCTGTCAATAACAAATATCAGCCGTTTGTCTGCACATTATCAATTCCTGATGTTAAGAAAAATGCAAAAACCTAGATTTTTTCAAGAATGTGCAGTATGTGTATTTTCAAACATGTGTTACTATAAACAGAAATGGAAACATGCTTCTCATTCTGTATTTCATATATGATTTCTTTTACTTGTTGGTCACTGAATGCCAATAGCAGTGAAAAATATATTGTCTGCAATTGCTCATCCAAAATGTGAGAAAAAAGTAGAAAAAACTACATTTTCCCGATAATTTACAGCATGTCTATTTTTAAACTCATGTCGCTATAAATAGAAATGGAAACCTCTGCTTCTCATTCTGTATTTGATATGAGGCTTTCTTTTACTTGTTGGTCACCATATGCCAATAGCAGTTAAAAACAGATAGCCAGCAATTATGCATCCAAAATGTGAGAAAAAAGTACAACAAGAGACCCAGGGGCCACAGCGCTCACCTGAGCACATTAGGCTTGAATTTACTCCCCCCTTCCAGGCGTCCATTTGAATTAACTAGAATCTACACTACCTGAGGATGATTCCATATAAATACCCCGGGTATCACTAATCATAGCTTTGAAGTACTTGAAAAGAAGATTTTAAAAGGTTTCCCTATATATCCCTATGTAAAACTTGGGTCGGCCATTTTGGCCCCACCCTATCCCCAGAGCTGGGGGTCATGATTTGAACAAACTTGAATCTACAATACCTGAGGATGATTCCACATGAGTTTCATCTTTCCTGGCCCAGTGGTTCTGGAGAAGAAGATTTTTAAAGATTTTTCCTATATATTCCAATGTAAAACTTGGGTCGGCCATTTTGGCCCCACCCTTGCCCTGGGCGTCATGATTTGAACAAACTTGAATCTACACTACCTGAGGATGATTACACATGAATTTTATCTTTCCTGGCCCAGTGGTTCTGGAGAAGAAGATTTTTAAAGATTTTTCCTATATATTCCTATGTAAAACTTGGGTCGGCCATTTTGGCCCCACCCTTGCCCCGGGGGTCATGATTTGGACAAACTTGAATCTACACTACCTGAGAATGATTCCACATGAATTTCATCTTTCCTGGCCCAGTGGTTCTGGAGAAGAAGATTTTTAAAGATTTTTCCTATATATTCCTCTGTAAAACTTGGGTCGGCCATTTTGGCCCCACCCTTGCCCCGGGGGTCATGATTTGAACAAACTTGAATCTACACTACCTGAGGATGATTCCACATGAGTTTCATCTTTCCTGGCCCAGTGGTTCTGGAGAAGAAGATTTTTAACTATTTTTCCTATATATTCCTCTGTAAAACTTGGGTCGGCCATTTTGGCCCAACCCTTGCCCCGGGGGTCATGATTTGAACAAAATTGAATCTACGCTACCTGAGGATGCTTCCACATAAGTTTCATTTTTCCTGGCCCAGCGGTTCTGGAGAAGAAGATTTTTTAAAAATGCCATTAATTTTTAACAAATTCATAATTATCTCCCCTTGGAAAAGGGCGTGGCCCTTCATTTTAACAAACTTGAATCCCCTTCACCAAAGGATACTTTGTGCCAAGTTTGGTTGAAATTGGCCCAGTGGTTCTTGAGAAGAAGATGAAAATGTGAAAAGTTTACAACGACAACGACGATAACAACGACAACGACAGACGACGGACAAATTTTGATCGGAAAAGCTCACTTGAGCCTTCGGCTCAGGTGAGCTAAAAATGACATTTTTCCGATAGTTTCCAGTACGTCTATTTTTAAACACATGTTACTTTAAATGGAAATGGAAACCTCTGCTTCTCATTCTGTTTTTGATATTTTAATGCTTTCTTTTACTTGTTGGTCACCATATTCCAATAGCAGTTAAAAACAGATAGTCAGCAATTATTCATCCAAAAGTTTAGAAAAAAAGTACAAAAAACCACATTTTCCCGATATTTCGCATTACGTCTATTTTTAAACATATGTTACTATAAATAGAAATGGAAACCTCTGCTTATCATGCTGCACTCCATTGAATGTTCTTTTGTTTTTGTCAGTCACAAAATATCAGTTACATTTCATGACAGTAAGTCGGTAAATTTCCCATCTCTAATTTGAGAATTGGTGGAAAATCAACATTAAACAGTTAATTTCATATGTGTCTATTTTTAGACATTTGTACTATTTTTAGAGATGAGAACCTGTCCTCAATAATTTGTGAGATATTATACTATTCCTTGTTCTTATTGATGAAATATTGGAGAGATCCATATTTTTATTATTATGTTCCCCAAACGGAGTTTGGGAACATATTGTTTTTACTCTGTTTCTTATTATTATTATTATTATTATTTTTTTTCTTATTTGTTCTCCGGTACTTTTTTGTCCGCGAGTGTTCTCAGAAACTGTTCACCCAACTGACCTAAAACCTTTTTAGGGTTAATAGGTGTGTAGTGTAGGTGTGCGGAACGAAGGTCATTTTGCGCGCATACGCCTGCACGTGCGGGCGCGTGATATGAGTGAAATGACTAATATATTTAAGATAGCCATAACTTTAACATTTTTCGATGAAATGCTTTGAAACTCATTATGTAAGGATATATTAATAGTGTACATAATGTGACACTGTCAAATTAGCACGAACTCACGCGCATGCACGTGCGCTTCGCTCTGATTGGCTTAAACAAAAATCTCAGTATCTTCTCTGTTTTTTGACGAAGTGCTTCGAAATTCCAAACATAGTCATGAATTAGGATATCCTACAATATGATATAGAAAAAAATTTCATGAAATCACGCGCATGCACGTGTGCTGCAATCTGATTGGCTGACACTTTATATGACTATATCGCCTTTGTTTTTTGTCGAAATGCTTTGAAATTTGAAACATAGTCATACATAAGAATATCCTGCAATATGATATACAAAAAAAATTCAAGAAATAACGCGCATGCACGTGTGCTGCGATCTGATTGGCTGAAACTTTAAATGACTATTTCTCCTTTGTTTTTTGACGAAATGCTTTGAAATTTAAAACATAATCATTCATTAGGATATCCTACAATGCGATATAGAAAAATAATCATGAAATCACGCGCATGCACGTGTGCTGCAATCTGATTGGCTGAAACTTGAAATGGCTATAACTCCCTTGTTTTTCAACCAAACAGGATGGGATTCAGAACATAAATAAATACAAGGGAACTCCTACAAGAAGGTATGGTCATCATGCAGTGCACGCACGTGCGTGCATTTTGAAGGAATGAAATAAGAAATACACTTGAATGAGTGATTTTTAATACTTTGTGACTGAATGCTTTCATATATAGTATATTACAGGGAATATGGAACTAAAAGGGAGTTGGGGAGCGTTTGGGGAACATCTGTAACGGTTCCCGTTACAATTAGCACTAGTTTATGATTCAGTGGAGCTTCGAAATGATGGAAAATTGACATTTTTCATCATTTTATGAGACATGTCTATATTTAGTAGGGTTGTCAACGAATATTCGAGTACTCGACTATCGTTCGATCATACCGACTATCGACTAAAATTTGTTTAGTCGGTTATTCGTTAAAAATGTGTTTTCATCAAAGTAATATTGAATTCAAGGCAATAAACTTATATTTGCCCATTTCATTTATTTTCATATATAAAAATTAAGGGTATGGTATAACTGTTCAAAGGAAATTTATTATTTTTTACGTCGATGTATTTTCGGCAAACATATCTTCAAAGTACATGTAGGGTTAGTTTTAAGAGTAATTAAACCGTGTTTTCTTTTTCTGATATCATGCAATCATCGATTGTTTGCACAAAATTTCATAATTAAAATTTATCCCAAGCTATCTCTTCCTATCTTTGTTTTTATAAGAGACACGCTTTAATTGTTTGCCTGTCAAAGATCCTTCATGGACACGTAGATATTGGCTTCAATTATGGGGTACATGCACTACCGTTACAGTTATGTAAAGAAAGGACAAATAACAGCTTTTGATATCCCGCATTTAGATAAAATGTACAGCTGAACTATTAATTTTGAAATTAAATACATTGGATACATATTGATATGCAGTTTCTATTGTACTACGTACATGTTTACAATTCAGAAATTCGTTGTATAATGCATATGGTGATAGCGTAGGTTAAATATTGTAAACTAGTCTGTAAAAGACAAACAGTGAAGACGATATGAAAAGTTAATTAAAATTAAACGAATATTCGACTCTCGTTCGACTAAAGCATCCGACTATTCGACTAAGCTGTCCGAGTAAAATTGACATCCCTAGGCATTTGAAGCTATAAATAGAAAACGGAAATCCCTGAAAATAATATGCATGGTAGTTATTGGTATCCAGTCTCGGACATTAGCATATTGACTTTTACAGTATATTTCATAATTACCTAGCAATGGCATCTTAAACTCTGCCCAAATTTCATTTTTTGGATTTTTCTCAAATATGTCTATTTTTAAATACATGTTACTAAAAATAGCATTGAGATCCCACTCCAATTTTTTCATGAAGGGACACTACTAATACCGACGTTTGACGACACGCATATGATTTGAAAAATTTCCGTAGACAATTTTTTTTATTTAACCTTAAATTTCTCAAAAAATGCCAAATTTTCCATTTTTCACATTTTGAGAAACTATGCTATTTTGCATAACCGTTTTCTAAGAATGGGGTAAATTCTGGAATAACTGGTTATATGCCCTGTATTCTTTAACAATTGATGTTTTGGTATGATACAAAGATTTATATTTGAGTTCACTACATAAAGATAAAAATGCATTCATATTTCCTCAATTTTCATGTTTTTGTTTGGTCAAAAATGGCCGAAAATGGCCAAATTCAATGGATCCGTCTCCATGGCAACCGGGAGCACGTGGGAAACTTCTAACACTATATTTGCTGGTTTTGTACCAAGGTGCACCTGTGGTGCTAATTTCATCAAAATCGGAGATATGTCGTTTCCAAGCCCTATAGTAAATTTTTGGTGCTTACAGAGAATGCATGTTAAGTAGGTGAAAGATTCAGTCCACACAGTGACAGGATGACATTGTGTTAAACTTATGATCTGATTTAATGTCGTTTTTTAAGAGGGCTGGATGGAAGTGGCCATTTTTATACTATTTTAGTCTCTTTGAAAAGAAGAGCTTCATATAAAAATATACAATAATTATAAAATTGTTTTCTTTATCAACTGATAGTTGACATGTTAAGATATCATGTCAATTTTTTTGTTATATTTTATGGTTAATTTATTGACCCCGAGCTCCCCACCTCTCATGTTTCAGAGGTCCGTTTTAAGTCCGTCTCTATTTTGTATTGTTTTATGGACTTTAATATTGAATGCTGTTCGTAATATCCATATCCTTCTTATATAAGCACATATTTAGTTTATGAAAACCATGTTACACGATTACTTCTCTTAATATCATTAGCATAATACAATATATAGTTTAAACTGTTACAATAAAAAATATAAAACATGCTCAAAGGTTCAGTGCAAAGTACTCACCATCAGCAGAGCTTCAACGAACCCTGAAATTATAAAGGATGAGATAAGGTGCTATGGTGAAGTTATATAATTTTGAAAGTAATTTCAATTTATAATATTAAGCATAAAATCAAATGTCAGAATAAACCTCAGCATCTCCAAATGCTAAAATATTTTTTTTTCAGGGAAAACAGTACATTTTTGTGCATTCCGTGTAATCATATAAGTTTGAACAGCATTAGTAAGCTCTCAGTCATCAAAGTTAAAGGCATCATAAGAGTGCAACAGTACCGTTTTCATTTAAACAGAAATTCGTTTGACTATTTTGACATTTCGGGTTGCTTTTTCCTTCTTAATCTGTTTTGATGACAGATGATAAAACCATTTTGAAAAATAACTGAAGTTATATTTATCTAAGTACTATGAAGAAGTTTGGTCACATGCTTTTTAATGGTTTAATTCAATGTTTTACGGTAATTTTCAAATTTAAGCGACAAAACTGTCTCAAGATTGATAAGAGTGATTGCAGATACATGTAGTTAGAAATTAGAACATGATAGAATGTTAACAATTTTATTTATGCATTACGAGGGTCGTTCAATAAATAATGCAACGTGTCATCTGAAAGTAAGAAATGTACGTAATACATTTTTCAAATAGTTTCAATCCCTCAAGGCATTTCCTATTACCATTCCCGCCTGTCTTGGGTCTTTGTATCTATGAATAGGAATCCTCAGCATACTTATCTTTAGGGATGTCCCAAAGATACTGATGAATATCATTTCCCATTACATATCTGATATTGTAAAATCTACTTATCGTTGTTTTCATGTGTTTGGGAATGAAAAGATCTCACAGTGGCTGAGATCAAGCTAATATTGGTGATTGAAATTCCTGAATACTTTCTTTTCTTCGAAATCTTATTTCTTTTTTAAGCGTATATGCAGCTGCGTTGTCAGGCACAAGAACATACCCTGGTCATCGAATTTTGAACTTCCCTTGCAGGAAATCTGTTCAACTTATCTTTGTGCAATTTGAAGATAAAACTTACCATTACTAGTCCTTCATTTGGATTTATGTACACGTACATGTTTTAATGGACATCTTTAAATACATGAAAACTAATAAAACATGTTTGGAGCCATTGCTTCTCTTTATCATAATTATATGACATCCTTTTTCTATGATCCCACACTTTTTATCCTTAATCTTATTTTACGGTTATAAAAAAGTGCACCTATGTTTCATCATACATTAAGCAAGTTTATAAAATCTTCTGTTTTGTTTAAACATTTGTTTTTAAATAAAACGTTGCAACATTTAACGAATGTTCTATTTTGGGCAAGGCACCTATCTGATTGAAATATTGTTATATGATTTTCCTTTGGTGGAAATCTTCAAAATGCTGTAACGATTAAATGTTTAGTATATTAACAATGTTCTGCATGTAAATATAGCGTTTTCAAGTTTCATATGGCACATAAAGTCGATATTTTTTTGGTTTTCCCACTAATTACAATGGACCACATTGGCTATTAATTTTGAACTCTCTTTTTTCTTCTTCTGATTTATTGAATCAATTAACCTGAAAAGTATAAAGCGTTGAAAAATTTTTTTCAACATATGAAAATCATATTTTAAATAAGAGATTTGTTGCGGGTCATGTGAAAAGTGCAATTGTCAAATACGCTCCTATTTTCATCTTCTTGGCAGAGATAATGTATAAATAGTTTTCAGCTCAATAAAGTGACCATGCTTACTTTAAAAATGAATTTCTTTGCGAAAACAATATGAAAATCCGTGGGATGAATTGTGTTTTAGAGATCTTTAATAGATCATAACAAATATGAAAAAATAAAATCAAATGCCACAATATTTATTATAAAATACTGTGTATTGCATTACTGATTGAACAGCCCTCGTATTTTCAACGAAAACAGTTCCGCAAATAAATATCAAAGTACCCATTTTTTGTATGTATCGTCTGCCATAAATTATAGTTTTATCGAGATCTCCAACATGCAGAATATGTTAATCATTTATATTATATAATAGGATTACTTTCTTGGTTTTAAGTGGCTGAAAGGACGCCACTTGACATTCCTCCTTTTGCAATAGCGACGCGAAAGCGCGTCCACGGAAAATGATATCGCACGACACGCCGTTCGGTTGCACTGAAGTTACGTAGAAAGTGACGTCATAAAAAAAGAAACGTGTATTTAACCATTGTACCGTAATGACAGCCAAGTCCGATGTGTTAGGACTGTGTCGGTGCATTCACTTTGAGTGATTATATAATATAACTATTATGGACTTAAGTGAACGGTCAATATGAGGTTATATTATATAAGTTTGAGAAATCCGGTAATCTGATTGGTCAATACGAAGTACTTATTTTTTAATAACGACCGCTGAAAGCGAATAATGACTCGCACGAGCTGCCTCGTTTTCACTTTCGCTTTAGACAAACATGGAAGTTCGCAAGTTGTAGGTGAGGAAAATTTAAAACATATAGTGAAGAACTCTGAGACTGATAATACAAAACAATTACTAGGATATTTGTATAATAAGGACTCATGGCAATTGATATTGACCTCAGACACAGAAAATGATAGCGACCTCGCAGGCACGGTCGCTATCACTTTCTGTGTCTTCGGTCAATATCAATTTGCCATGAGTCCTTATAACCACATATCGACCTACACTGAAGTCCATAATTGTATAGTGTCTAATGCTTTATATAGTTATGAATGAAATAAAGGTACCAGTACTGAACAGGTGTAGAATCTTATGCTTCAATCGATAAAATTACTGTAATGAAATAGAGGACATGTATTCATAAAATTTAATTGTATTCTATAAGTATACTTTTATCTTGTGAATAAGGTATTTATTTTATTAAGAATGCAATTGTATACATACGAATAGAAAGCATTAAAGAGGTTCAATATGAATCATAAAATAAATATACATTTAGGCTTGTTTATTTTTATTAAACCATTATTTAATATATTCCTGGTCCAATTATTGCCAATTATACCAACACACTACATGCAACAAATGAATACAAAAATATTTACACAAAGCTTGGGAAGCTACATGTATGTTTCATATAAATAAACCTTTTTTGTGACGAACTTCATATTATATTACACACAGTCCATATCTACTTCAGCATTACTTGGTATAAACTCCGTATGTGCGTAGTAAAATAACAGGTAGTCTCGTTCAACCAGACCCTCGGCTGTCTCCGTAAATCTCCGACCACCCAGAGGGTCTGGTAAAGATACGTATTATCGTTTGTGACGCCAAAACGAGGCTTACCGAAATTCTGGTAAAGTTTTTGATTGGCTGAAAAGAACACACCTACACGATTTAAATAAATACATGATAAATCAGCAGAAAAATAACTTAAAGATGTAAAAGTTAGATGTCTAAAAGTTAAAGCTAATAAAGCTGAATTGTTACGGTAATGCCCACCAGTTATAGGTAAGTGTGTTTTATTATGTCTTGCAAATATTCTGTACGAAAGCAAAAGTGAAAGTATAGTAGCCTTACCTGCGTAATACACATTCCTTCGATTGATATTGTAATTTCTCGTTTGGGGTCCCAAATTAAAGAATAGTTTATTAATATAAAGTCACAATCCAGAAGAAGAAACACATTTAACATTTGTTTTCAAAAAGGAACTTCAAAATGAAAACAAGATAGCGCCCTCTGACGGTTACAAACGCTTACGTGATTCTTTACCAGACCCTCTGGGTGGTCGGAGATTTACGGAGACAGCCGAGGGTCTGGTTGAACGAGACTAAATAACAGGCAGTATTGTTACTGTTTTAAAACTAAAATAGGAAATACCTTCAATATCCATGTAACACCATGACACGGAAGAAAAATATCGATACACTACGTCAAGGATGTAGCCCTAAAGACCATTCGCCTGTTTATCTCGCTAAAATGAATTTTAAATGGATAAGCATTGTATATTTTGCTCTTCTTTTACACTGGAATGTTTATGGTAAGATCTTACATATAGTCATCCATTCAATTTCATTTGTGTTTCGTAACGTCATATTTTTATGCCCCCGTAAACGAAGTTGCGTGGGTATATAGTTTTGTTGTTTCCGTCTGTCTGTCTGTCTGTCTCTCTGTCTGTCTCTCTCTTTGTCTGTTTGTCCACAAAGACTTTAACCTTGCCCATAACTTTTGATTTAGTTGTTCTATGACTTTCATATTTCATATGTGTATAAATTGTGACAAGACCTTTCTGGGTACCGCCAAATTTGACCTTTTGACCTTGACCTTGAAGTTTGACCCACTTTTACATGAACATTTTAAACTTTTAATTTGGCCATATCTTTTGAATAGTAGACACCAGGACGTTTATACTTCACATATGTAATTTTTGTTGAAAGTCCTTTCATTGGATACCAACAACCTTGACCCTTTGACCTTGACCTTGTAGCTTTTCGTACTTGTGGAAAAACTTTAACCTCGGCCATAACTTTTGAACAGTTAGGGATATGGATTTCATACTTCATATATTTAATTCTTGTGAAAAAAACATTCATGGGATACCAAGAACTTTGACCCTTTGTCCTTGACCTTTGAGATTGACCTACTTTAAATAAGCAAACATTGACCATAACTTTTAAAGGGTTAGGGCTAGTGCTTTCATACTTTACATATTTAATTCTTGGGGCAAGACCTTTCATTTTATAATAAGAACTTTGACCTTTTGACCTTGACCTTGGAGTTTGACCTCCTTTTTAAAAAAGTTTAACCTTTGCCATAACTTCTGAACTTTTAGGGTATTAAAATAAGTATTTTATGTGGCAAGACCTCTCATTTGATACCAAATTTCATTGACCTTTTGGCCTTGACCTCAGAGATTTTTGTACTTTATTATGTTGCCATACGGGGGCATTAGTGTTTCACAAACACATCTTGTTTTTTTACTGTAAATGTGTTAGTTTAGATTCATACATGATTTTATATTAAAACTTACGATTATGTTTGATACAATGACAATAAAAGCAAATAGAGTTTATCATTAAGGTAAATCATGACCGACGTTTTTCATACTAATTGTTGGGTCATGATATGTATATGCATTTACAAACTGAATAAACAAACTTTTCCACCTTTTTCGAGGACATTAGTTTTTTCCCTAGAGAAAGAAAACTGAGAGCCCAGTCTTCTTCTTAGGTTGCCGTATTGTAAAATAAGAGTAATACAAGAAAACATTGATGTTCATGTAACCATCAATTGTCGCCTGGGAAATAAAAAAAGGAAACAATGGAAACTATGGAAATTATTTTTGATCATTCTACCACTTCGATATGTATGAAAAAGGCATGCGTCTAAATAAAGGAGACGATAGTTGAGAAGATTTTGAAAACTTATAGTCGGATAAAAATCAAACAAAAATGATACCCTTTTTAGCCGTATCGATTCCTCAAGCAAATGTTGGCTGTATAAATATAAATTGAAACTATAAGCATGCATCGCCTAGATATTAAAAAAAAATGTATTTCACTTTGAGAATTTCAAACACGAACAGTGTAGAGTACGTTTTTATGCGACATGTAAAATTCGATGTTCTAAAAAAAGGTAAATGTTGTTTTTTCGATAGTAAATGATAAGCAACTGTATATATTAAAAGTGAAAAACATATATATGTTTACAATTTCACTTAATTGGAGTAAATATATTATGTATCTCGTAACTTATAAAGGGAAAGAACATTGTGATTAAAAATGTTTTGAAAACTTTCAATTCTGAATAACTTCTCCCAGCTCAATCCCCATACACCAACACTTAAACGTATATGTATAGAGCAGCCCGGTCCTCCGTAGTGTAATGTAGTGAAGTGTTTGAGTAAAAACGTAGGTACTAGTAGACATCGACGTCTACCTTAAAAGCCCCCTGTCCTTAAAGAAATAATTAAAGAAATAATAATTCAAATTTTACCCTCATTTGTTTGCTTATCCATTTTTTTTAGGTTAGTTTAACCATTTTACCTGGGAAAGCCTAGTCCCCTTCACTTTCAGAAACGTAAAAACGATGTCAAGAAGTTTTTTCTGCTATTTGTTGATGATGACATGATTGATGTAATCTGCCAGCGGGATGCTGAATCTGCAAAGTCATCTGATCCTATTTCTCTGACTTGTAGATCCGTATTTGTTATACCCTGTTTTGAATTTTGAGCCAATATACTTTTCCGTATATTAATATCTATTACATATATAGCAACTTGATTTAATTAAATTGCCGATTATATTAAATGGTATTTTTTCCAGGGCAAAACGCATCTTGTAGCAAAGACGGTAAGCTATTTAAAGCAGCATTATCTAAATATTTTAATTTCAAATTTTTATCTATTATTATTCTTTGAAAGTTATCGGAGTTGAATTCTTGATAATTCTACAGGAATGTAAATTAGGCAGGTTTATAAGTCAGAAGCTAAGGGTGCCTAATATGCTTGCAAACCTCGTGCGTGAACACCTGTCTCTGTGTCTGAAGCTGAGGAGGCCAAATATGCATATATTTCCATTTCTAATTTTTTTCTCTGTGATAACTGTTTGAAAGTATGGGGAATTTATTTCTTGATAATTCTGCCGGAATGTAAATTAGGCAGGTCGATAGGTCAGCAGGTAAAGAGGCCTAATACGCATGCAATTCTCTCGTGCGCATCTGTCTCTGTGTCTGACCCTGAGTAGGCCAAATATGCATGAAAATCTCGTGCGGCTGCCTTTGTGTTTGACGTCATCAGTGTGCGAGGACTATTGAAATTAGCATGGAAGTTCTCGTGTAATTTAAATCTACTAGTCTACATTTTTAATGTCTAAGTCAACTATTTTATTTCACAATGAAATGGAAATATAAGGAATCACTGTCTAGTTTTGAGAATATGCCAGTGACATCAACAATACTGGGAAACATGGGATAATTTTAGCATAACGGCCTTCGCCCGTTATGCAAATTATCCATGTTTCCACTATTGTTGATGCCCTGGCATACTCTCAAAACTAGACAGCGATTCCTTAAAGCTGACATGAACTCTTAAAAAGCTATCCTTTTTCATCTTTGTACGACTTACTACATTCCTGTACGCCTTTGTCCGCCATATTTCTTCGATTCCGCCATATTTAATTGAAAATTTTTGGTCACCTGTACCTGCTATATATAGCCTTGTACGATTGCTTTACCTGAGTGATTTTCTAGCCTGTCTGTCGACATGTACACATCTCCGATAACAAAGTTTTTAGAAGTCCATAAACTGACCAAATACATGTTTGAAAAGTAAAAATTCAGCAAAAAATAGAACTATACCGAGAATTAAATTATTTTTGAATGCATTTGCTGCAATATAGAAAATAAACTAACACGGAATACATACATGTACATCAAACACCCACAGGTCGAGAAAACGCGTCAAACGCAGTGATAAAAACATTTACCTGACTACTGCTATCGTTACAGGGATGTGCACATGTCGGAAGAATTATCCTATTTTACTTTTATTGAAAAATGCATCTCAGAAGTCATGTAATCCATTGCTAACTCAACAGTAAAAGATGCTTGGACACACGTGGCCCATGCCGATCATTTTATTTGGTCAGGGAAAATATCAAAGGTTGAAAGCTCAGTGGGGTTGATTGAAAAAAAAATGCAAGTAATTTTTCAAAAATAAACATTACTCTTGTCTGTACAAGTTGTAAATAAAATTTACAATTAAGTACATAGTTTAACTCCATCAAATTCATTAAAAAAAGCAGGCATTATTACGAATCATTCACCTTTTGAAGATATTTTCCCGTGATATGAATAAAACATGCATAACACTCATAAAAAAATGTAAGAAAACGTCTGAAACAGATTGGATTTCTTTACGATCAATTATTATCAAATAAATATTGTGTATTGGCTTTATTAGATCTAATATAATTAGATTTAAAGTTATCTATAATTTTATGCATTATGAAAGAAAAAGTGAGCACGTTCACATACCCACGATCCCCCAAAAGTCGAAGTAGTGCTGAAATTCCCCAGAAAAAAATAAAGGAATCGTAATTTCCTTGTAATATGCACATCTATACACATCGTGTCCTAAATATCTGCAAAGTTTGACGAAATTGTGTGCAGCGGTTTATGAGGAGTTGCGCTGACAAACTGCTCTCCTCTATATTCAAGATATGGCCAAAATCTAAATGTTGAAAGTGCGGAAATTCCCGAAAAATAGAAGAAATTCGGAATTTCCTGGTGTTGTGCAAATCTACACACACATTGTCTCCTATAAATATCTGCAAAGTTCGACAAAGCTCTGCACAGTGGTTTATGAAAAGTTGCGCTGACCAAAAAAAAAAAAAAAAAAAAAAAAAAAAAAGACTGACTGACAGGTAAAAACATTATACCTCACGCGTGGGGTATAATAAACGAGTTTGATTCTTTGATACAATGATAATGAAAATAGATTTTAATGTGAATTAAATTTCTAGACATAAATAAGTAATGATTATTAGAAAAAGCATATAGGAAGAGAGAGTAAACTCCTCGTGAGAATTCCACATTTTACCTAAAACTATCTTTTTAAAAATTCTCTTGTCTGTTGTCCAAGTTCGACACATACGTTTGAGAGAAGGTATTCGAGAAAGTTCCCAATGTTCCCATTCCTGTGATTTATATTTCACGTTTATTATATCCCCCGCCTGAAAAGTTAGAGGTAATCGTTATGCTTTGGGGTACCCATCTCTTATCCGCAAATCCTCTTACACCACTTAGAGAAATTTAATGAAACTTTCAAAGAATCTTAAGTTTATTACAGATTACCATTATGCACCTCCTATTTTACTTTTTGATCTGACACGTATGAGTTTAGCGTAATATAGACTTTGCCATTATAACCATGGGAGGCAGGGGGTATCATTTAGTGACTTCATTGCTCATAATACATGTATGTCTAGTTTCTCTTTCAATTGGGCGTTTGGGTTAATTTCCTGTCCAAAGTAAAATTATTATTCAATTTATTAAGTTTCAACATCCCGCCTGAAAAAAATCCTTGATATGTCCTAAGTCTTAATAAATGGTAAAGCACAAAGTGCGTTGGATTTTATAACTATCATTGCCCCAACGATGGTTACAGAGAGAGAGAGAGAGAGAGAGAGAGAGAGAGAGAGTTCAATATACAAAAAAGAATAAATAATAATTATCCGTATTCAACCAGTGTCAAGTATCCCTACCCTAGTTTTTAAAATTATCTCCCAAATTCACCTACAGAAATTATTTATATATATATATATATATAAAAAATACCTAGACTATCAGGCAGGGATATTGAAATCTCGAAATACTTCCTGTAACAACATAATTATAAAACAGTTACATTCCTCAAAATGCACATACTTTGTGATCGGAGTGACACATTTTAAAACAATCTCAAAACTGAATTCGGCAGAAATGTCTGTCTTCCAAGAATATTTAAATAACGGTCATGTCAATTATTTTTGTATGCCCCCCGTCCAAAAAATCAAATGCCTAAATGTCAATCTAAACAGGGGATGGCCTTTCTCCGTGTTTGTATGTGTTAAAGAATGTATAAATGTACACATAATAAAAATTTGTATTCTGGTTAATTGCTTTTAAGATTTGAAGTAAATTATAGCCGTACATCAAATTACTTTGTTTAGATTTGAGATTAGTACTAAAATAATCAGTTATAATTGACAAATGAATTTTGCGACGCAAACCAACTGCAGACTATATACATGACTTTGTCTAGAATGTATATTAAAACTACATGTAGATAAACAATTCACAATGATAGCTTATGAACATCAGTTATAATATCCCCTCCCCTTTCAGCCGCGCAAATACCAAATAAATTCTCTTTCCACTTTTGATATTTTCCCTGACCAAAATCTGATCTCAGCATGGATGAAGTGTATCGTCGTGCTAGTGTGTACGGAGTAATGACAGTGTGTTTACTATGGAGCTTTTATGTACTATATTTCATTTTTGTGATGCATATTTAAATAAATGGAATTTAGGGTATATTTCACTTGACTTGTGCACCTCTTCGAACCGATGCAGTAACCTTATTACCAGATATGGGTACGTTTACAGCGTTCGAGGCGTTTTCTCGATATGCATCAATTGCATAGGACCTGCAAATCAAAGACGTTGGTTGTTTGTTCCATTCTAATGATATAATTTCAAAATGTGTTTGCAAATTTTACTGCTTTTCATTTCAAGTTTATTCTGCATAAATTGGCGCACTGTAAAAATACGTACTCATGCATCTAAATTTCTCTTCCAAACTTGCATTTTTTTCTTTGATTCAAATCAATAATCATTCAAAAATATGATTATTATGTTGTTTATTTTGTTTTTGAAATGTCTTGATCACCTCATGTGTTCTCATATGCTTTACCATCGGAGATGTGCACAAGTCGATACCCAATCCAAAAAATCATTCAAGTGTAACGAGCGCATTGGGGTATACATCGTTACAATGAGACAAGGAATCTGAAAGAAATATGGCGGAATACGGCTATAGTTGGTATGAAACAAGTCGTACATAGATGAAAATGTTGCGTATTTAAGAATTCATGTCAGCTTTAAGTAAACCTCGTGCGGATGTCTTTGTGATTGACGTCAGTGGGCGAGATTAATTGAGATTAGTATGGGAGTTCTCGTGTAATTTAAATATATATCTACATTTTTAAAGTCTCAATCTACAATTTTTCTTTCACAATGAAATTGAAATATAAAGAATAACTGTCTAGTTAGTAAGTAGACCAGGAACATAAACGATAGTTTCCTTCTATCGATGGAGCCTTCACATACTACATTCACTGAAAAGTGATTGCTAAGATAGCACTTTTTTCTCTGAAGAAATGATTCTATATTATGTTTTTTTCCAGTATGCGCAACTACCAGAAAATAGTACATTGAAGTTAAATTTGAAATATATGTGTGGTATGACATATACATGTATTGCATTTTTAAATAACGAATAGTTCTTTTAGTTTTTTGCTTACAGACTTTTGTATGCCTTCCATATTATAATAAGAATGTTAATTTTGAACACATTGTTTTTTTAAGTTCCATTATTTTATTGGCAGTTTGCAAAACTGGAATTTATGTAGTTGTATGTACTATTTTTCAGTTCATTTTCCGTTATTTATTTTT